>NC_064817.1:109399606-109518003 GCF_023721935.1 Panthera uncia | reverse complement strand
CCCTTTGAATCTGTATTTGTGTATCCTTTGGGTAAATACCTAGTAGTGCAATTGCTGGGTTGTAGGGTAGTTCTATTTTTAGTTTTTTGAGGAACCTCCATACAGCTCTCCAGAGTAGCTGCACCAGTTGGCATTCCCAAAAACAGTGCAAGAGGGTTCCCCTTTCTCGGCATCCTTGACAACACCTGTTATTTCTTGTGTTGTTGATTTTCGCCATTCTGACAGGTGTGAGGTGGTATCTCATTGTGGTTTTGACTTGCATTTCCCTGATGATGAGTGATGTCGAGCATTTTTTCATGTGCCGGTTGGCCATCTGAATGTCTTCTTTGGAAAAGTGTCTATTCATGTCTTCTGCGTGTCTATTCATGTCTTCTGCCCATTTCTTCACTGGATTATTTGGTGTTTGGGGGTCGAGTTTGAAAAGTTCTTTATAGATTTTGATAGTAACCCTTTATCAGACGTGTCATTTGCAAATATCTTCTCCCATTCTGTAGGCTGATTTCCTTTGCTGTGCAGAAGCTCTTTATCATAGTGAAGTTTCAGTAGTTCATTTTTGCTTTTGTTTCCCTTGCCTCCAGCAACATGTCTAGTAATATGTATGTAATTTTTAACATGTCATATAGAATATATATTACCGTACAATACCTAATGTAGTATATGTGTGTGTATCAATGAAATCAAACAAAATCAAACAGTAGACTAAGCCCAGAGTGGGGATCAGTGTAACACCCAGATTCTACACAGAAAGATAAAGAGAGGGACCTGGGGGAGAGAAGTAAGGAGTCATGAGGAGAGAAGGAGGTCTCTGGAACAGAAGTTTCAGAAAAAGAACAGAAAGAGCTTTAAGGAGAGGCCGTGGATGAAGAGTTGATGGTAAACTTCTAGAACTGAAGAAAGGTAATTGAACAATGGAAGGAGTGCAACTGAAGAGGAATACAGTGAGTGGGACTATTTTTAATGTTTTAAATATATTCAAATACCAAGCAAATCCTGGTTTTCCATCTCTAAAAGGGATGCTGAAATCTACATAGAGGAATTACTAGGGATATACACACATACATATAATATAATTTATAATAAAATCAGAGTGAATGGTGAATGGAAGTAAGGAAATGGGGTTGTTGGTAAAGACTTCCAAGAATCGTGGCCGTGAAGAGAAGGAAAGATTGACCAGGAGCTAAATGAGCATGTCTGGTATATTAATTTATGCTATATGAATAGCAAAATCAGGGACGCCTGGGTGGCTCAGTCGGTTAAGCGTCTGACTTCAGCTAGAGTCATGACCTCACGGTTCGTGAGTTCTAGCCCCGCATCAGGCTCTCTGCTCTCAGCACAGAGCCCGCTTTGGATCCTCTCTTTCTCTCTCTGCCCCTCCCCCGTTCATGTGCCCTCTCTTTCTCTCTCTCAAAAAGAAATAAATGTTTAAAAAAGAATAAAAATCAGCATGGCAACCTCATGTGCACACTTGTAACTTGCGATGTTCTCCAAAGCTCCTCCTTCCTAAAAGCTACTCCCGCAGCCTGTTCTTTCATTTAAAATGTCACCGTTAGAGGCTCTCTTTTGTAGTGTAATATCGCCTCCATAAAATCCCTGTTAGAAGAAGCCAACTGGGGGGGAGGGGAGTGGGGTCATGAGGCTATATTAGTATTTAACCCAGAACTGATGAGAGTACCTGATTAACTAGCTGTCATCTTGGAAAGCAGTGACCCAGGGAAGGGATATAAGAAGGGACAATTTTAATGAAGAATTAGGACAACCTGGATCCCAGAGTCTTATCTGGAAGAGCGGTTTCCTGAGGGGCCTCATAAGGACAGTGGGCATCTGGGCCGAGGTGCTGGCTTTACAGCATTGCCTAAAAGCCTGCCTGCACACACACACACACACACACACACACACACACACACGCACACACACACATACTCTCTGTATTGGTTTGGTTCTTAAAAAAAATTTTTTTAATGTTTATTTTTGAGAGAGAGAGAGAGAGAGAGAGAGAGAGAGACAGAGCATGAGCGGGGGAGGGGCAGAGAGAGAGGGAGATGCAGAATCGGAGGCAGGCTCCAGGCTCCCAGCCATTAGCACAGAGCCCGACGCGGGGCTCGAACTCGTCAACCGCAAGATCATGACCTGAGCCGAAGTCGGACGCTCAACCGACTGAGCCACCCAGGCGCCCCGGTTCTTCTTCTTTTTTTTAATGTAGGTGACATAAATATTATATTAGCGTCGGGTATACAACATAGTGATGTGACACTTATATACATTATAAAATGCTCACCACGGTAAGTGTGGTTACCATCAGCCACTATATCAAGTTATTACAATATTACTGACTCTATTCCCTATGCTGTATTTTTCATCCCTATGACCTATTTATCTTGTAACTGGAAGTTTGTAGCTCTTAATTCCCTTCACCTATTGTACTCATCCCCCAACCCCCTGCCCTCTGGCAACTGCCAGTTTGTTCTCTGTATCTATGAGTGTGTTTCTGTTTGTTTGTTTTGTTTTTTAGATTTCACATATGAGTGAAAGCATGTGTATTTGTCTTCTCTGCTTAACATATTTCACTTAGCCTAATACCCGCTAGGTCCATCCATGTTGTCTCCAACGGAGCTATTTCATTCTTTTTTTTTTTTTATGGCTGAGTAGTAATCCATTGTACGTATATGCGACATCTTCTTTATCCATTCATCTATTGGTGGACGCTGGGTGGCTTCCACGTCTTGGCTATTGTACGTGATGCTGCAGTGATCCTTGGGCCAACACTTGTTGTTTCTTGTGTTACTGATTTCAGCCGTTCTGACAGGCATGAGGTGATACCGCATCATGGTTTTGATTTGCATTTCCCAGATGATGAGCGATCTGGAGCGTCTTTTCCATCCGTGCGTGTTGGCCATCTGTATGTCTTCTTTGGAAAAATGTCTATTCAGGTCCTCTGCCCATCTTTTGATTGGATTATTTGCTTTGGTTTTGGTTCTCCTGACGGTGAAGAGGGGCACTGTTGCCTCCCTCAATGATTCCGTTAAGTATGTATTTTTTTCCAGACCAAAGGATACTAAGATTCGGACAGAGACAATAGGCGTGGGCATTTTAGTGGCAGGAATGCAGTGAGTAGGGAGGTTTTTCAAATATGCTTTCAATATATTCAAATAGCAACCAAATCCTAGTCGTCTCATTTGTTAGCTTAAAGCTTTGTTGTCATCATCATAAACTTATTTAGTAACTGCCCACAGGCAAATCTCTGGTCTCCAAGCTCCCCCCTCCAAGCTCACTATGGCATACGTGCCAGTCGAATCTTCATTTTGATTGGTGTCTTTCCAAAGGGATTACTCCCACTAGACCCTGTGCTGACTGCAGTTGGAAATCGATCAACTCCCGTACACTTGAACATCGCCGGTGACCATACGTGCTGAACACAATCAGTGGGAAAGGGAAGACAACTGGTTTACAGGCATGAAATGAAAACTCGTTCATGCCCATCAGAATATCTGCGTAGCACGTTTTATTTCTCCCAACCCACAGAAGGCATCATGACCATACCAGTCATCAGTATTTCATGGAAAAGTACGTTCCTGGGGACCGGTTGCAATAGGAGATCAACTTGTTGCCAAGTGATTTAAAGTGTAGGGGCATAAAAATCCAAGGTTTCTTTGTAAGTTCTCTCGGCTACGGGGAAGTCATCTGCCCTGCTAAGAAGTCGGCACTGAACGTCCGTTTAACCCAGTTTGAAGTCTGGCTTTGCCTGAGTTCGTTCCCCAACTTCCTCGCTCTTCCTCACCCTCCAAACCCACAGAGTTAGCTGTGCCTTTTTTTTTTTTAAGTGCCCCACAAGATCGCATTTGTATTTTAGTTATTTTATTTGCTTCTCTTTTCTCCTCCTCTTGGAGCCAGGGGCAGTAGAGTAGCTTTATGAAGTCAGAATGCACGGGCTCGGGTCGACTTAGTTCTATCACTTCCCACCTGAACGAACTCATTCATTAACCTCTCTTTGCCTCGGCGTCTTCATCTGCAGAATGGGGATGAGCTCAGAAGGCTGTTGTAAGCATTAAATGAGCAAACCAGGATAAAGTGCTTAGGGCCTGGGATATAGTTAGTGCCCAATGCGTAAATTCAAGCTTTGCATTCTTTAGGGTATAGCTTGGTACATGGCAAATAATTCTCAGTAAGTTGTGACTAAGTGAATGAACAGTTTCGCCTAGGACAAGTTCACTTAGCTTCCCCTGCCTCACATGTCTTTTTCTTTTTTTAATGTTTATTTATTTTGAGAGAGAGAGACAGAGAGAGAGAGAGAGAGAGAGAGACAGCATGGGAGGGGCAGTGAGACAGGGAGAGAGAGAATCCTGACGCCCCAGTTCCCGTGAGCTCATGACCTGAGCCAAAACCCCGAGTCCGGTGCTAAACTGACTGAGCCACCCGGGCGCCCCCTCACATCTCTTCTCTAAAATGAGATTCTTAACTGACCATCAAGGTTGCTGTTAGGAAATCAGGTTCTGAAATTGCCACAGGTCTTCAGTGGCCGCAGGAGAAGCTATGAAACAATTTCCATCTGTTGATAATACTCCTAGCTATTTGTCGGAAGGGAAAAGCTTGGAGCAAATTAGTTAGAATGGATACTGGAGAAACCCCAGATCTCAGAAGGATGGTCCTGGGCTTCAGACCATGGACCCGAATACACTGTGTGCAATATTTTTCTGTCTTTTGGCTGAACTCGGGCTTCCCGTAGCCGAAAGCAGGTGGCACGAAAAAGCTTACTCTGGGGACAGCCAGTGTTACCAGTATGAAAAGAACTGGGAGAACTGGAATGCTTTACCTCCCTGCCTCTGCTGAATAGTGGTGAAGATACAGTCCACGAAGCATCCTGTGGGCCTCCGAGCACCCCCAAACCCCAGATGACCCGGCTCAGACCAGGTCCTGGTGTTAACGTACTCCTGGGGCTGAGAAACCCAGAATGGTTTTGAGCAGTGATTGAGAATCATTTCATTTAGTGAGAAAGGTGGTGATGTCTTCTTAAAATGTCACTCTAAGAAGTTATTGTTCAACATGGAGGAAGTATGCAAATGGCTGTGTAGAGATATCGTTTGTTTTACGATTCCTTTGTTCTAGAAAAAGGAAAAAAACATCCCTGAGTTGAAAAATCATGCCGTAGTCCCTCTTTTTCTGTTACCCAAGCCAAGAGATAGGCATAGCCAGGCACCACTGTCCAGAAACTCAAATTCCAGACCCAGTGCCAAGGAGGAAAATGTCGTATTTAAAGGGCTGGACTCGTACCCATCAATTCTTTTGGCCGAGGATCCTGAGTTTAAATACTGGCCACCTGTGGACACGCCAGGAAATCATAGAGCTAGATCACGTAGTCTCACGAGACTTCACCTCCCTCATCTGTGAAAGGGCAATAGTGATAACACCTACCTTATAGGTTGTTACAAGGATTATAGAAAATCGTGTTACGGCGCTTAAGTCGCTTGCCCAATTATAACCACAGTATGTATTGACTGTTGTCTCCATTTGAAACCCCGGTTTTGGCAAAAAAAAAAAAAAAAAAAAAAAAAGATATATATATATATATATGAAAGCAGAGTGCAGAGTCTTGAAAACCACCCAGGATATCTGCAGGGTTCTCCGATGAATCACAGCCCTGTCCTTCATCCCCTCCTTGGAATCTAGAGGATACCATTTCTTCAGCAGGTTCTCCTGCCCCGATCCTGCGAGGTGTCTGAAAAGGAATGTGTTAGGATTCTTAATCCTGAGAGAGCCATGAAGTAGTTTCCGAGACCTCTCTGCTCCTTTAAAACAGGGCAGACCTTGATAGGAAATTGGTGGAAACAGCTCCACTGGCAAATAGGAAATGGATGCAGAGTTCCTTGTGCTGATTGCGAATCCCGCCCCGTATGCTAAGCAATAGTGAACGTTAGATCATTTGCAAACACTGCATTCCCTTCTTCAAATCTTGGGTTTAGGTCACCTTCCCCCACAAATCCTACTTCCTGAAACAGCTTAGATCCAGCAAAATTACTGATGGCCTGCTTTGGCCTCAAGTCCTCGCATCGTTTTTTCCCCTTAGCTTTGCGTTGAGCTGATTTCGTTCACCGGGCAAGAAATGAACCCAGTGTTACAGGTGTTTTGCCTCTGAGTCGGACACGTCTTGTAGTCGGCCGTAAATGTTTCATCGTAGACACACTTTGTGTACGTTTGTTAGCCACCAGTCAGCTCATACAATAGCAAGCGTCCCTTCAGAATCTTTGAATGTCATCAAAGAAAACTGAATAGAACTCAGAGAAGCTGGTGCTTGTGTTAGCTCTAGAAGTTCCCTCACCACTGAGGCAACTCATTTAGTTAAGAATACATTTACTGTCATCTGCAAAGTATTTCCCCCGCCTTGGGCCAGAGAAACTTCACAAAATGATTGTGACTGCCTTGACCCACAGGATCCGAGTTCGCCCAGTAGGATCTTCCAAAGGCAAAGGTGCGCGCTAGCTCCCGTGCCCCATCAGACAGGACCTTGAACTTTCTCAACACCGCTATCGCCGCCCCCTTTCCAAGTGACCGCTTCCAGGTTGCAGGTCACGGGCGTGTTTACTAAATCTAGTAGTCTTAAGGACCGAATGAGAGCCTCGAGGGGAACCAACCCACAGACCCACTGAGGTAGATGAGGTTTCTGTTGTATTCATAAAGCTTCCATAGAAGAACCAGTACGCCATTATGGTTTTGAACAGCCCTTACGGAAAAAAAATGTTTTCTCCTTGTACGAAACTTAAATCCCCACCTACGGAAGCTGAAGTTCATTTCCCCGTGTTCTCTTTTTATGATCAAGGGCGAACCCTCCACCCCGGAAGCCCATATTCCTCCCCAGGTTTTCTTGATTAAATGGCCAAGCAGGTAATCAGAGGCCTTGAACTCGATGTTGCAGCTGCTATGGCTAATTAAATGGCAAAGAGCTGAATTCGTAGATATGATTAATACCATCAGGGTGCTCTATGGTTTTTGATGTTCATAAATTATGACTGAACAATAAAATTTTTATATGGGTTATAGGATTTGTCCCTGACTTTTCCTTCTGAATGCAAATCAGAAGAGCCAATCCATTTCTTCAAAAAATTGGTTCTGGAGACCTTTGTTTCTGAAGCATAATTCCGCCAAATGATCTGACTAGGAGAGACTCTTTGCCAGCTAATAAATGTGTCGGGTTACGTTACAGAATACGGTAGTCACTCTTTCTGTCCCTGGTATTCCAGTGGGACATAGACAAGATTTCTCTAAGTTGCATTTTTCTTCCTGCTTGGAGTTAAGCGGCAAGAGCATTTGCTAATGGCTTTTCTCTAATCTCCTCATTTGTATTTCTAGCCAGTCGTTTCTCTGGGCTTTGGGACATAATTAGATGGCCACAAACGGTGGTACTGGCAGCCCAGTCTCTACAACACCCCCTCTGCTGTCCTACTCCGTTAACGGTGAGATGCCGGTACTGCTCGTCCTCCTTTTCTCCCTTTGCGCTCATCGTCAGTCTTTCACCCGGGAACGGGTCACGGAGAGGTTTTGAGGGACTGTTAGTGACGACACAGAGCCAACTGGCAAGTGGCTCCCATGATGTTTACCTTCACGAAGGACGGGTGTTTGAAATCTCTCATTTTCGGAGTTTCAGAAAGACGGCCAATTCCTTCCTGCGCAGAAGGTACTGAGGCTGCTCCTGATATAGGCTGTCTGAATTCTCTCATTTTTACTCATCACAGTCACATCTGTTTGGGTTTCTGTGTCTCCCCTGGAGATGCCTCTTGAGAGCAGATGCCCTCAGCTGCTTTACAGCTCATCTGAGGCCTGCCAAAAGAGATTGGCAGAGAACGATCAGCATCCTATGCTCTGATAACTCGCATAACTCTCCCTGAAAGGAACGCTAAAACCTGGTTCCCTTTAATATTGTCTAAAAGATGACTTTAAGGATGGGCAAACTGTAGCCTCAACAGGACAAATGACACATCCAGAGTCACACAGCCCATTCGTGGCGGAGGCAGGATTCAAACTCAGGCCTCCCGTCATTCAGGCTAGAACTTTTTGTGAGTTGAACTTGAGAAAGGAGCAAAGGATGCTTTTTCTTCCTCGAACATGATCAAGGAGCGAGCTGGGTGGACAGCACAATGGGAAGAGGAGGTCTGGGAGGAGCAAAGGCGAGCGATATTGGGAAATTGGGAGCCCTGGGGTTAAGCCGGGGACAGTGTGAACAGGTAGGAACAAAGGAAGGCAGGAGAAAAAGGCACTGTGGAAATAGGCGTCAAAGGAAAGCCCTTCATTCTTCCACTCAGATGCCATCCTGCTGGTGGGGTGGCAGTAAGACTGAAAGGAAAGGCAAAATAGCTTCTCTCGGCCTTGGGGGTGGGGAGCTGCAGTTCTTTCTTTCATCATGCCTTCCTAAAATGAACGGGGTCTTGGCACGGTTCTCCTTCGGGAAGTTGAGGCTTCTACTCACACTCATCTTGGAGTTCAGAAACATCTGAGAAATACACGAGAGCTAGGAAAGGGTGAAAATATCTGCTTGATTAATGGCTAAGCTGATTGCATAGTGATTTGGATCCAAAGTCAAAATGGCTTTCCTTCACTTTTCCCCTGGATGATTTCCCCCCCCCCCCCACCCGGTCCGAGACCTCTGTGAGTTAAGGGAGGGACAGGAGACTTCTTATGATCTATAGGCAGTCAGATCACAGAGAGTTAGAGGCCCAGATGCTTAGCAGAAGGTAATAGCAGGCCAAGAGGGAGTAGGAACCCCTTACCAGTCCCATTCCACACCCCAAATATTTGGCCCTGGCCAGATCTTCTTCTGAGGCCTCTCTTGGTGAGGTTATTTCCCTTTGGGGTAACTAGAATTCAAATCCCATACATTCTGGGCTAGGAATCCTCTTCCTACCCTTAAGAATCAATGCAAATCAGTCACTCATCAATTATTTTCAACAAATGGTTTATTGAGCATCAACTATGTGACAGGCACCGTGCCAGGAGATGGGAATATACTGATGGCCAAGACCCAGTCCCGATTTTCGAGGCGTTCCAAGTCCAATGGGAGCTGAGCAGGGTACCCCCACCCTGACATGCATTAATGTCTGTGTGTCCATTACCCTGCAGGGAATTTCAGCCCATTTGGCAGGACGATCCTGGGACCCTCCACCTCAGTGCCTGCAGCCTTCACCCCAGCCTGCCTTTGCAGACACAGAACAGTGCTTCTCACAGGGCAACAGACACTTCAAGACGGTGGTGGGGAGGAGCGGAAGCCCCTGGCAGGGGTGGGGGTGGGGAGTGAAATCTGCCAAAGGCTCAGGTGATCCAGCTCTGATGGGCTAACAAGCCCGACAGAGTCTCCTGGCTGGGATCTCAGGCAAGAAAGAAGGACCGGGATCTGGGCATTTGGTTTTGCATCATATCCCGAAAAGATCTGGAAAGCAGGGAGGAAGAGAGGTCCAGCCAAGAATGTAGCGGCAGCGTTTCCCCAATACCGCTCACTGTACCCGACCCAAGCTCTCCGCTGGGATCCCGAACCCGAACGAACGACTTGGGGGCGGAGGAAAAGCGGGGTTCGGACCGCACAAATTGGCCTGAAATTGAAAAGTCAGCAAAAACCACTGGGTGGCAGCGTGGCGTGCGGGCGCAGCTCTGCAGTGCCCGCTGCCGCCGGTGCTGCCGCGGCCGCCGCCGCGAGGGCTGAACCCGTCTGCGAGCCCTGGCCTCGCTCCCGAAGGGCTACAAGTGTCGCCAGGCGAAACGCCTCGGCGGGGGAGTGTGTTTGGGGGAGGGGGCTGCTGGGAGTCGCAGACCCGGGCGGGGGCGGGGGGGAGGCGGCGAACTTCCCAGGGGCTCCAGCCCGGGGCAGCGTGGCCGGCTCAGAGTCCGGCACTGAGGCAACGGTCCCTCCCCCCCCCGGCCCCCCGCGTCTCCAGGCCAGCCCCCCCCCCCGCCCCCCCCCCCCCCCCCCCCGCCCCCGCTCTTCCAGCCCCACCGCCTCCTCCCGGCGCCCCCTCCGCCACCGCCTCCTCCCGAGGCTCGGCTCGGGAAGAGGAGGGCAGGAGGCTCCGGGCGGTGGGGCGGCGCCAGAGCCCCTACAGGTGTTAGCGCGCGGCCCGCCGGGGCCTCGGGGGGCGGGGCGGCCGGGCGCCGGCGGGCTGGGCTCCGGGAGGGAGGGGCCGCCGGGGGAGGGGGCCTCGGGGAGGCCGCGGCGCTCTTCCGGAGGGTGCCGGCGGCGACCGGAATCCTATGCAGAGACTGTGCCGCGCCCAGAGCAGCAGCAGCCGCCGTCGCCGCCGCCGCCAACGCCGCCGCCGAGATGCGAGGCCGTTACCTGTTTGATCCCCGTCGGCCAGCTGGCACGGGCCAACTTTTCCCGGTGGCCAGGCCCCGAAGTTGCAAGGACTAGTCGGAGGCTCGGAGGGGCCAGGGCGAGGGCGCGCTCCCCCCGCGCGCTTCCTCCTTCCCCCCCCCCCCTCCCGCCGCCCGCGCTCGCGGCCTCTCTCCCGCCCGCGCCGCTCCCTCCGCCCGCCTCCCCGCTCCGGCCCCCTCCGCGCGGCA
The DNA here is from genome assembly GCF_023721935.1 of Panthera uncia. NCBI lineage: Eukaryota > Metazoa > Chordata > Mammalia > Carnivora > Felidae > Panthera > Panthera uncia. The sequence continues at coordinate 109,507,467 of NC_064817.1, read as the reverse complement.
CAGGGCGGGGGGTGCCGCGAAACTCCGACCCGAGCCGCTTGGACTCGCACAGTGTCCTCGGGGCGCAGGGGCCGAGCGCACGCAGCCGCGCCGCGCCGCCTCCGCCGCCAGTCTCTCGCCGCGATCCCGGCCCGGGGCCGTGGCGTCGGCTCGGACCCAGGCAGCCCGCAGCCCGCGCGGGAGCCGGCCCACCGCCCGAGGAGCCCGGACGGCATGCTGAGCCCCCTCCTCGGCTGACGGCCGAGCGCGGAGAAGCCCGGGCGAGCGCCGGCCGGGGAGACGAGGGCGGCCGCGGCGCCAGACCGAGCGGGGCGCGCCGCGGAGGAGCGGGAGGCGGAGGCGCAGGCGAAGCCGGAGAGGGGCCGCCAAAGAAGTGGTGGTGGTGGGCGTCGTGGCCATGGCGGCGGCTATCGCCAGCTCGCTGATCCGTCAGAAGAGACAAGCCCGCGAGCGCGAGAAATCCAACGCCTGCAAGTGTGTCAGCAGCCCCAGCAAAGGCAAGACCAGCTGCGACAAAAACAAGTTAAACGTCTTTTCCCGGGTCAAACTCTTCGGCTCCAAGAAGAGGCGCAGAAGGAGACCAGGTTGGAAGGGGCGCTTGGCCGGCTTTGGGTTTTGTTTTGTTTTTTTTTTTTTGCTCCCCCACCCCCATACTGAACGAGCGTGGAGGGGGGCTGGAGGGCGTGTGTGGAAGCGTAGGTGAGTTTGTCGGGGACCCATCTGGTGCGGATGTGGCCACCTAGCCGGTGTGCGTGCGTGGGAAGCGATTGCTTTCTCGCCGCCTTCGTAGCGGTAACTGGCTTGCTGCATTGCAACTGCCGTGGGACAGGCGCAGGGCCCGGGGCCGTCGCCGGCCCCGGGGGGGGGGGGGGCGCCCGCGGCTTCAGACGTGCCACATGGGTGCATGCCCCGGGGGCTCTGCGGGCGTCACCCAGACGTGGCTGCCGTGTGTGTGGCGTGGAAATTGCGGGCGCCGAGCCGGGCGGACACCGCTGCCCGCCCTAGTGAGCCCAGGGAAACCCTCCTTTGCCTTTACCCCTGCAACTCTGACCCTTCCCCTCCGAGCTTCCACACCCCCCCCCCGCCCCGAGGGCCGTGGGCTTCGGCGAGCGATCCAGGCGTTCCGTTTCTTTGCTCGCTTTCGAGCTCCTCGGCCCAGACTTGACTTGTGGTGCACCTTTGAAATATTTGCTGGGGAAGGGGGGAGTGGATTCCTAGAACCTTGTGGCGGAGAGCTTGGTGATCTGGCTAGACTAGTGAGACTGGTTACTCGCGACCAAAATGCAGGGTTGACGAGCGCATTTAAACTCCTAGCCAGATCGTAGGTCCTTTTGGAACCTATTCCGTGAGAAGAGGAGCGCGATATTCCGGTGCCCGGGGCAGAGGGGGGGGGGGGAGGAATTCACACAGCTCTAAGTGTCAGGTTGCGTCAAGGTAGCCCTTCAGGCGAGCATGCAGCGTATTTGGCCGATCTTCACCAAATGAATCCTTTACGCTCTTTTCTTACTTTTAACGAGACAAATAATACAGAATTTCAGACTTAGTCATCAGTTTGTTCTTTCTCTGTTTATGTGTTCCGCACGCTATGGGATGGAAACGCAGACATCCATTTTCTGTTTGCTCGAAGTTTTTAAGGCATTGGCTGTGCATTGGGCTTGTTTTCGAAAGGCAGAAGCGGTTGCAGAGCATGATTATGTGGCCTGAATCATCACACACACAATGTTTCAGTGCAGGGGACTGTGTTCAGTCAAAGCAAATTTGGGATAGCAGGGTTGTTCTTGGTGAATTAGGTGCTTCCTTAATCTGCGGTGATTCGTAACTGAAAATCCGTTCCATTGAAAAACCCATGTGGTTAGATGATCATATTTCTGGTATTAAATGTGAAGATAAGTATAAACTCATTTTCTTTCCTCCCCATCAACAAAAACCCTGCCCTTTTTGCACCCACTTTCCCTAAGCATAACTAACACGATAGGGTATGGTAGTAACGGTTGTTTTTTTTTTCCTCTCCTCCCCCCCCCCACCTTTTCTTGTATCACAGCTGGGTTTTCCAGATTATTTGTGCCTTTTCAACATTCTCAGAACGGAGGGGACTCCATTCCCTCCGTCTTCAAATAGCGATGATTCTGAGGGAAGTCTTTTTGTTAGCGTGGTTCCTGGTCCCTGGTGGGCAAACCACTCTAACTTACCTTCGTATTTCTCCTTTTCCTTCCACGTGAAAAGGGGCACGTTGTGAAAAGGCAGAGCCTGCCGTTTGCCAACCCATCCCGAACGCTCCATGAGCTAGAGTACCGCTCTGGAAACCGGGGCACACGCTGTCAGAAACCAGCCGCCGTCAGAAGCTTTAGGGCTTGGCCGAGTCACGAGGTAGAAAGCGGTCGTTTCTTCGGTTTGGACATTTCCTCGGAAACTTGGGGGTTTGCTTTGCGCGTTTTCTTTCTGAGGACTCTTTAAAGTTGTAGCGTGACCCTTGACAGCAACGTCGGCGAATGAAATCAGGATCTCGGATCCCGAGTCTCTCCCGCCGCCTGTGCACGACTTACCGATTGATGCAAATTCCCATTCTCTTTGCAGAGCCTCAGCTTAAGGGTATAGTCACCAAACTCTACAGCCGACAAGGCTACCACCTGCAGCTGCAGGCAGATGGAACCATCGACGGCACGAAAGACGAGGACAGCACTTACAGTAAGTGACTGCGAAATAAATAGTAGATCCCCAGCCCGTTGCTGACATGGCGCGTTTCCTTCATTTATTTATTTGTTAACGAACAACCCTTGCTAAATTCCGACCCGAGGGCAGAAAGGCCGCCAGCCCCGTACTCGTGTTTATGCGGGTCAACCTGAAGCCAGTTGAACGTGAAAAATGTCTAAAGTGGCGAACTGCAGCAAATGATGTGGACACCGTCTGGAGAACAATCCAAATGTCATCTCCATGGTAATCTGGATAGATTTATGGCTGGCCTTTGGATTTTTATTACTTTTTTCCCCCCACAGAAAATTTACTCACCCACACACCCGATCCCGAAATAGCATGTTATCTCTACTCTTAAGAACCGATCTCATCCCAAGAGAGAGGAGTGGTTTCGTGTCTAATTGGGATTTTAACAGTTGAGATACCTCCACAGGTGGGGAGAGGGATTTCTTGTAGAGTTTTATTTGTTTTTTTACCGTGCTCTGAAGGCCACGCTGGGACCATAATGGCGAACCTTAACCAAAAGGGAGCACGTCGAAACTAAAGTCAGTTTTGTTATTTCTGATGATTGAAGTAAGGTGAGTCTAAGCCGTGACATAACCTTTTGATGACATGTGCTTTATTTATTTGAAATAAGAGAAACAGACTCACAAATAGCGAAGCCCTCTCTTCACTTCACTTGCATGCTGCAGACTTCTGCAGACCCAGTGAAATATTCCATGAGGCTGAAACACCTACTTCTCACAATTCGTTCTCTTGTTTTCCCTCATTTCTGTCGCATTTCCCTCAGGCTTTGGTAACTTCCCAGAAACCTCCCCATCGTCCGCTCAGAAAGCAGCCAAGGAAAGCCCATCAGAGTGGTAACAAGTCCTCAGCGGCATTTTTAGAGATGTTTGGCTGTAGACAGCAAGGCCATAGACAGGGGTCCCAATGTAAAGTGTCAAGACAGTTTCTCACCTTTTAAGAATGCTCCCCGGGCTGATGGCCAAGCTATGACCTCAAGAGGAAGTCACTTTTAATTACCCTTGAAGAAAGCCCTGGTGATACCTAGGATGAAAAACATCCACACTAAATGGTTCTCACTGTTCTTGCAAAATGCTGTGTTACCGCTGTGATACTAAAGTTCTACAGTGAGTATCCTAGACGATCTTTTGTGCCTACTCTTCTCCTTGACAAAATGAGTCCAGTGTAACTAGAAGGTTTTACCGTAATCATATACAGAATACAGACGTTCGTACGCAGGGATCAGTACTAAAACATTCCCGTAAGTTTTATGTAGAATCAGCTCTTAGGGAAGGAATTGGGAGGGTGTGCATTGGTCTGGTTTTCAAAGCACCTGGGCAGAATAGATCCGTTGGGCATTATCGAAAGGAAGTTACAATTAGCTGCTAATGAGCCCCACCCCGTCAAGTTTTCCCCCTTCTACTTCTGACTTCTTCTCCAGGTTACAATTGGAGAAAAAGTGATTTGGGAGCTAGTGTTCACACGTGTCACTTGAAAAGGAAAAATTAGTTCGTTTGTTGTGTTTTGTAAACAGCAGTATGTCAAACGTGTCAAGATCATACGGTATGTGGCCATTTTAAGAAACGTATAGACACATATACATACACACGTATATTCATATACCTTCGTACACATACATTATCTACCTACACACAGGCTTTAAATCATGGAGTAGATTTTCTACGTGTTCACAGCTCCTGCCTTCAGTTGTCATATGCCTCTGATACGAATGGCATTTCTGTGTGCTAATGATATTGTAAGACCTTGAAAGAGTGTGGCCTGATAACCAGAATCTGTGTTTAGGCAGAATGTAGTAATGAGAGGTAAGTCAAACAGTAGTGGTAAGTATTACCACAACATGAAGCCTACAAGTAGAAAGCATCTCAGAAGAGATTCCAAGTCTGTGGGGCTTGACCCTACCCCGGATGCCAAGTGTGACCAGAAGCCGGGGGGACTAGGTCATCTTCCCAATTGAGGATATTGGAGGGCACAAGTCATCATGAAACAGGAACGTTTCATGATTGAAATGATTATTAAAATGATCATCGTTACAGTGCAAGTCCAGCCATATACATTTGTTCTTTTTTTTCCCCTAAAGCCAAGTGGTTTTCTTGGCATTCATTAGTTATTTTAAATGAGTAGAACAAGACTACAGTTGGTTTCTTATTCACCTGTAACTCCTTTGTTTATATAGTATTTCCTTAATGTGTATTCCTGGAATTGTGTTTTTATTTTTCTTATTTTTTAGCACCTCTCATCATTTTTGCACGTTTAGTTCAAATCGATTTTACGACCTTTTAATCCTGATGTGGTAAACAAAAGCAGGATAAAACGAATTAGTTCACATTTACCCAGATATATCGATGCCTAAAAACATGTGTTTGGTATAATACATTTAAGCTGACCTTAGATTTATTGCAGTGGTAAATGTCAGTTCAATAAAATCTCATCATGAGCATATCAGCCATTGTAAATTATGTATTTCCCCCTGAAAAGGAAAAGATGATAGACATTTCATGGCAGGAGTTTTATTATCTGCCTTGGGTGCAATGAGGGCTATTTTAAAAGAATAGGCAACTTTCCCTTTAAATGTCCGGGAGTGTTCCCAGTTCAAGGTGTCAGGTCTTCCCAATCTACATTAAGATGTACTTTGATTAATTGCTCCCTTTGAGAAGTTGACCTTAGCCCAACTAATGAAGAAGGATGACCTCAGTGTCCTATTCAGTAAACATTAAGTGCCAACTTGTGCACATCTCTGAGAAAATGGTCCCTTCAAGGTAGGAGTTTGTTTTTATGTAGACACAGCAGAGAACAAACAAGAAACAAAAGCCTCATTATTTGTTAAAAGCTTATTCAAGGGCGCCTGGGTGGCCCGGTCAGTTAAGCATCCGACTCTTGATTTCAGCTCAGGTCATGATCTTGCGGGTTCATGGGATGGAGCCCCACGTCCAGCTCTGTGCTGACAGCAAGGAACCCGCTTGGGATTCTCTCTCTCCCCCTCTGTCTCTGCCCCTCCCCTGAAAGCACTCTCTCTTCCTCTCAAAGTAAATAAACTTTAAAAGAAAAAAAAGCTTATTCAAAACTTTGATGGAAATAGAAACGAGATTTTAGGTACTTAATGAATGTGTTTTAGATACACAAATGAAATCAGTCGTTTTCTTCTTCTATTTAGAATATTTTCATCCTAATTGAAGTAATCTCTTCTGTCCATGAGAAAGTACTCCAGATTTAGAGAAACACAGGCACATAGGAAAATAGTGATTCTGCCCAAGCTTACCCTTGATATAATTTCTTTGCATTAAAAAAAATTTTTTTTAATGTTTATTTTTGAGAGAGAGAGAGAGAGAGCAAGGGGGGGGGGAGGAGAAGAGAGAGAGGGAGACACAGAATCAGAAGCAGGCTAAGCTCTGAGCTGTCAGCACAGAGTCAGAGGTGGGGCTTGAACCCGTGAACCGTGAGATCATGACCTGCGTCGAAGTCGGACGCTGGACTGACTGAGCCACCCAGGCGCCCCTCTTTGCATTTTTATTTGGAAAGGCTGACAACCCTTTAGACTTTCAGCCAACCCAGTTTGTTATCTATCATGAATGTCTAAAGAAAAGACTGGACTAGTTAGACGAGCCGCTGTCTGCTGCTGCTTTCTTCAATATTTGTGTTTTAGAGTGCTGAGTTTTTATCTTGAATCGGGTTTCATAGAAATTTATGGTACATAGTGAAAAATTCATGTTCTACTATATTGTTAATACCATTATTCAAGAATAGATAATCCTGGGCATGGATTGCTGATGGTCTTTGCTACTCTTCCACTTACTGCTCTCTGATGTTTGGAGTTTAAGCATTTTCTTGCTCATTAAAACCCACACCAGAGAGTAGTTGAGGCACATGGTGAAAAGCAAATCGTTTTCACTCTTTTTTTTTTTTTTTTTTTGCTTGTTATAAGCTGCATTAAGAGAACTAAAGAGGTTCCAAATGTCGTAAACAATGAAGTTCTAGAAAGAATCCTGAATTTCATCTGTCATTCCCTGTCCCCTATTAGCATGACTAAGCTACGATTCAGACCCAGGCTGGTATTCCATTTGTCTGGTAGTACGTAGTGGTATGGCTTTTATACCAAACCCATATGGAAGTTTGTGTTTGGTTTTTTAGAACTCAGAATTTTTCAACTCTGAACTTCCACAAAATGGGAATGTGATGATCTCTCACATTCCAAAAATACAGCGTTGTCACGTTTTCACCATACGCATTGCTGTCAGTCCACAAATGTGTGGTGAGCACCTGCTGTGAGCGGGGCATCAACCACAGAAAGAGATATATACATGACATACTCAAAGGTATCAGACTTCTTTCCTATGCATTGCACCGTCAAAGACAGCATGAGATCCTGGCTCGCAATCTGTGCAGTTACTTTCCTTTACCTCACATAACAGAAGGGCACAGCTTTTAATATGATGAGCATTGAATGGGATGCCATCGGTAGCACGTGGTAGGAACACTTGGATTTTGAACTGTACGATGTCCTGCTCCTCTTTGCTAACACCCTGATTTTAAGGGAAATATACATTGTAGGCTCCCCAAGGAATATTTAGTTCTTCATTAATGTTTCTCATCCATATTACCCCACCTATAGACATATATATAACATATGTATATAACACATGTATATGTTATTCACACACACACACACACACACACACACACACACACACTTACATACATCAAGGTAAGAGGTCTCAGAAAGTCCGCTCTTACCCACGTGGGGAGTCTTTTACACTCTTGTTCAGAGAGATGATAGCAGACTGATCCATCATCCTCCATGAACTTACACACCAAGGCAAAAATCATCAACGTTGGTCTAGGACTCTTGAGAGAAAGGTGCACAGGCTGGCTTCAAAAGATGTGTGTGGCAGGCACTACGTTTTAAAAATGTACTGTTTTATTTTTATTCCCGGCGTAGGAGGGAGTAGACAGCTGGTAGGGGGAGGACGCCCACCGGTTTTCTCCAGTGAGTGGTATGTAATTGTGGGGAGAGCATGGGTGTAAGTTTCACGCACTCAAACCTTCAAATGGAGAAACGGAGGCCTCTTTGGTACCAGCGGGCTGCCGCCTTACAACTATTTTGCTAAATAAACAAACCTCTCGACTTCATTGTTTGTATTCCTTTCACCTTTGCTCCTAGAGACAAAAAGCTGGGCATACCCACCACCCTCCTCAACCCTGTCTTGGAACATGTTGGTTCTGTAAGAAATACTACTCTGGGAACCTAAGACTACAAAATGCCTTTTTTTTTTTCTTCCAAGGCCTGGATTCATTTTGGGGTTGTTCCATTGGAGATAATACAGATAATTTAGATGAGGGAGTTGCACTGGTATCTTTTCTAAGATTCTAGGAATCTCTCCCCAACTGGTAGATCATAACCATGTCTGTGAATTTCAGCAGTCATCTAGGGGAGCGGTTTAAAATAGTTCGTTGAGGATAGAGCTCTTTAACGTATAGACCGATTCCTGGAAGCGTATCGCTTCAAAAGCATCAGGATTCCCTACTTCCAACACTATACAAACCATAGAATTGTCTTCCAGTTTCCCCAGGGTATTTGAGAATATGTAGCTATGGTCCCAGTTGTGTGACTGCCACCAGAAATCAAGGGTAGAATACTAAAGGCCCTATCTGTGGGTAAATGTATATGTCTGTCTATTTTTACCAAGCACCCGTTACTGTTAGAGGGCCAGACCTGCTGGAAACCTTGAAAAGCTATGGAATTCCGAATGATGACCTTGTTTTCACATTCTTTGTTTATTTCAGCTCTGTTTAACCTCATCCCTGTGGGTCTTCGAGTGGTGGCTATTCAAGGAGTTCAAACTAAGCTGTATTTGGCAATGAACAGCGAGGGATACCTGTACACCTCGGTAGGACTTTCACTGTGTTCGTGTTTGGACTATTCTTGTTTTCATCTGATGTGAACTAAAATATGCTACATATGTGTAACCATTGCAGATTTCTGGGATATGAGGAAGAATGTTCTTGATGGAAATGTCTCCTTTGAAAGGACAGATGAACTTCCTGTGAAAATTCTGTCTATTGCTAGTTAACTATTTGCAGCTAACAATGTTGGGTTAACATCAGAGATCCACGAAACGTTTTCACACATGATGACGCCTGAGTTATTATTTTATGTGGCGTATAATAGAACGCTCTGGCTGGCTGTCTTGCGTTGCACCTGCGGGGAGCAAAGCCATTTCTGTAAGTCAGTTCAACATCTATTGATCCAGCTTCACCCTAAAGAACTCAAGGCGAGCTCTTCCTCCAGTTAATTCTAGGACATACAGGACAGTTCTGGAAGTTGCTCTCTTATCTGAAGTTCAGTTGGGGGCACATCTGTTGTCTGTTTTTCCATTAAGCACGTTTCGGCCTCTCTGTGTGTACAAATACCTGCTGTTCCCAAGAAATGTGTAAATAATGCAGACAAGACTTCAGCTTAGGAATATGAGGCCGAATTAAGCTTTTTAAAAACGTTTAACGTGTAGATATAGGCAGAGGTGGTGCAGTTACCAGGGTTAGGATTTCCGTCTTATCAGTAGGTCGAGTTACAGGTCGTAGGAGACCACTTAATACGTGAATTCTCTGTAGTCTTCGTTTTGAATTTCCTGTGTTTTAAGAAAAGGCTAGGATGTTGAAAATGGAGAAAATTGCTTGCCCAACCTCCCACTAGATAGCCTCGAAGGAGGCTATCCGCACGATTAGAGAAATGTATTCCTCTAAGCACCAAAGTGGTACTTTTTTGCTCTCGGCCATTCCCTGGATTTATTGCAAAGCCAGGCGTGTAGAAAGGCTGTTGGGAGATGTGGTGGAGACCGTGTCATAACCCTGTGTTTTCAGAGGCCAAGACGGGAAAGAGGTGAGAGACAAGTAAGACCACAAAGGACCCGTTCATTTGGCAAACCGGGTAGTTTGTTTCATATTACAACAGAATATTATTCTATTGTGGCATAATAATCCTCCAACCCTGGTCGCTATCAGCATTCCTGTCAGGCCATTTCAGCTGTCGTGTTTGATAAGTGCAGGGGTGTTATTATTTTTACAAATGATAAACTCGGATTTATTGTACTATTCATGACGTGTGTCACTAGTTAATACACTGACTGCTATTCCTGCAAACGATAGGAAAGGGGATTTGTTTTTCAGATTTGTGCGTTAAGGTAAGAGAATTTAATAAAGAAGGATTTTAATTAACCTCGTTTAGATCCACAGACTACCTCGACAGGGCCAGATACCAAGGTAGGTCGTTAATAAAATAAATGACTGTTTTCTGAAACTACTGTGCAGGCATGGGAAGGAAATGGAATATATCCGAGGCGTACTTTTGAGAAGGTAAATACCAGATGGTGTAGGAAAGAATTATTAGGCAATAATGACTGGTCAAGAATCCAGAAGGGTGAATTTTTTAAAAATCTTGCAGCAGTTAATTGCTTTTTTTTTTTTTTTAATTTTGGAAATAACATGTAAGTTAAAGACAAAGTCATGTACGTTAGGTAATATGTCAGGTCCCTCCACTCAAGAAAATCAGGGCATTCAGTATTACATTTAGGGAACTGAGGTCAAAAATGCATAGCCTAGCATTCAGATTGACCGTTATTTTAGCAGATCGGTAAATGCCAACATGAGCTCCTTTCTAAAGAAGACTTCCCGGGAGGAAAATCAGCCTTGTAGATCCATGGGCTTCCTTTCCATGATGGGCAAGCTGAGAGCAAAATGTGAGACACTCTGTATGGATTTCCCATTAAGGCAAAGCAACCTTAAGTTAAGCATTTCCTATTAAGGAAAAGAATCTATGCTTTCGTCAAGGAGGAAAGCTGTCTGATTGATAATCCTGGAGTTCGTACAGGGAAAGAGATCTAACTCCTCTGCTCCAGGAAAGAATCTGAATCTTCTCCAGGATAAGTTGCCCAGTTCTTCTCATTGCTCCTCATGGAGTATGGTGTGGACTCCCTTTAGCACGTTGACTACCAACCTCAGCGCTCCATTTCATCATCATTTAAAGTATGGTGCCCAGGGGCGCCTGGGTGGCTCAGTCGGTTAAGTGTCCTACTTCCGCTCAGGTCATGATCTCACGGCTCGTGAGTTCGAACCCCACGTCGGGCTCTGGGCTGACAGCTCGGAGCCTGGAGCCCGCTTCGGATTCTGTGTCTCCCTCCCTCTGTCTGCCCCTCCGCTGCTTGCACTCTGTCTCTTGCATCGTCTCAAAAATAAATAGACATCAAAAAAGTTATTTTTTAACCTATTGGGACATTATCGAAAATAATCTTGGTGAGGCATGACAAGGGTCTGCCTTAAGCCATCTGCACTGTCTAAAAGGACATGCACTCTTCATGAGCTGTTTTAGAGGCAGAATCATCTGGATTTGGAGGGAAAGCGCGACCACCACATACGGTCAAAAGTAAAGTAGCTTCAGGTAGAGATGCTTTTTAAAACTTGCACAATGGTGGGTTATCAGGGGCCCCGGGGGGGAAGGGAGAATTCTACCTTTGGCAACTGGTTTGATGGTGAAGCTGTTAACCAAGATGGCGACCAAAGGAAAAGGCAGAACTGGGAGGAAGATACCAGGGTATAGATCGCTATAGATCCTTGAAAATCTGAACGTAGAGTCTGAGAAAGATGTGAGCTAGAGATAAAAACGTGGGCGTTCTCACACGTAGGTGGTGGTTGATGCCACGAGAATAGTTGAGAGAATGTGTAGCATAAGAAGAAAAGAGGGTTTGTCAAATAATATTAGGGAATACCATCACGTAAGTGGCCAGCAGCAGAGAAGGAACTCATTGTGGCAGATAATCATGGTATTACAAAAGCTAAGAGGGGACTTGAGTTGAGGACAAGAGTTGGGGAGACTGATGGAATGGAGTGTTGAGATTCACCTCGAGAAGAGGGATGCTGCTTCTGCGATACGAGGCCGGGATGAGGACAGATGGAGACCTAGGCGTACCAAGTCTGCAGGCGTACCAAGTCTACTTTCTTGTAGAAAGTAGAGCGATTTCCAGCCGAAAGACCTGTATTTTTCCCGTGAAGTAGGCCGAGAGGTCCCCTGCTGAAAATCAGAGGCATTGGGGTGGCGTCCGTGGAAATTTGGAAGAGCTGTTTGGGAAAGGGTTAGCCGGCCGACCAGGGCCGGGTGAATTGCAGCTCGAGGGCCAAATCTAGCCCATCACCCGTTTTGGCAAATAAGTTTCATCGGAACACAGCCCCACCCCATTCATTTACTTCTTGTCTGCGACTGCTTTTGTGCCGGAACCCGCAGAGTTGAACAGTTGCAACAGAGCCCTCAGGGCCCCGCGAAGCCTCCGTTATTTGCTGTCTTACCCTTTACCGAAAAAAGTTTGCTGACGCCTAGTTCAGACGGCGGTTCTCAACTTAGCTACCTATCAGAATCGCCTTCTGATGCTAGCCGGTAGCCTGGGTTGAAAACCGCCGATCTGGGGCCGAGAAAAAGGATTGCTGAGAACCACCCCCACCCCCGCCATGAAGTCAGAAACCGTGAACTCCTGTGCCCTTTGCCCTTTATTGGTTTGAAATTTCTGACGCTGGTCGTCGTCTTCTGCTCTTACAAGCAGATTGACTTCACCTTTCGGAAGGACTGTTTCTTGAGGTGAAGGAAGATGCTGATCCTTGGAAGCCGTGTCTTCCTTCCTCTTTTCTATCTTCTTTCGCATTTCTGCTTGGACATCCCTCAATTTCTTTGAAATTCACTTCTACATTTTTACTGTTTCTCCCCCCACCCCTTCGGTCCACCAAATGAAGAAACAATACTGCCACGTCGTTATTGGTTCAGAGATAGTCATTTGTTTTCCATGATTAATCTCGGGATTCTTGCACTGTGCCCTCCCCCCTCCTTTTTTTTTCTTGTTGCCACGGGGGACAGACTTGATGTAGGCTCAAGTGGCAGGGAGAAACCATCTGTGGCACAGAGAATCATAATTAGCCATTATTTCATAACATATTTACTTTTGTCGATGATAGAACGAAGTCTTTCCGCAACTATAAGGAAATCATTATTCATTGTGCATAGAAAACTTTGTTCATACCTTTGGTTTTTCTTTGCCAATAATAATGAGTTGTACGCAAGCTTTTGAGAGTTCCTCAAAACTTCATAGCATAAATATTTAATAGCATAAATCTGTTTGTAATCCATATTGCAGAGCCGGTTGAAATAAACATTAACTACAGAAAATCAAGAGTCTTAAATGAAAGTATCATTAATGTCCTAGCATCTATTTTAACAGAGGAGTAAGAACAGATATTAGAGACGGGATAACACAAAGTCAAAGCTAAACCCAAAGCCTTTTGTTTTGATTTTGGAATATTTCAGAACCCCGTAGCAGCCTTTTTACCTGCCTGATTCCTTACCTCTCGTCCATGCTAGTTTTCCATTTCCAGAGCGCTTGGTTGTCGCTTGAGGTGTCGTTGGGGTCGGGGTTGCTAACGTGTGGACGCAAGTAGAAATCCTTTGACGAGTAAACCTTTTCCGTCCGTGTATTTCTAGAGAGGACTTACAGGAGTGATTTTACTGCCCTGTCCTGGGGTCCTGGGAGTGCCACAGCAAATGAGACACGAGATCCAAAAGCAGGTCTCTCTGAGGGTCAGGGGCCCAGTCTTGGAATCTGAAGTATGAGGACAGATTTCCCTTCTCTGCTGGATTCTTTCCGCGTACCTTAAATTCACCAAGTTTCTTCTCCCATCCCAGATGTTCATGTTGATGGTCCGGTCAAGATGTTGCCTGATTTTCCAACCATATAGTTCTTGCTATTATTTTTTTTTTTCTTTTGCAACAGTAAACAATCCATTGGGAAAGGCATGGAGTAAATAGCCTGCTCCTGAAAGTTAGCCCAGTTTTTGACATTATATTTTTAGGAATCCCAAACCTCTGTAGAAAAATAAGATAATTCATCAAAAATTTGAGAAATGACCATTGATTCTTAGGCATGCCATCTAAGTTTACCACTGGCTAAACTGAGGTAGAGAAAAATGAACATGTTTTTCCCAAAGCGAGGAAACATAAAAAAAGAGGATCCAGCAGCAAAGGATTTTCTGGGTTTAGCATCCTAGTCCCTGGGCTTAAATACCATTATTTACTGGAAGGTTAGTTTATATTGTCTGGGTGAATTAAAATCAGTTCTGACACGTGTTTTAACTTCAGGCTGTGGGGGGCGGGGGTTGGTTTATGTTAAAAAGGCCTCAGATGCTCAGTACGCTTGTGCAGATTTGCTTTGTTTCTCTGATGCCACAATTTAAGGCCTAATTTTCAGTGCTACGACTTCTCAGGTGTAGCCCATATTCTTATATAGAAAGGATGTTAAAGTTTAGATGAACTCATTGATCAATTCAGTGTGATGAAGGTCCTCTTAGCAAACATCTGTAACTTATAAAAATGTTCCAGTTATGTTAAATCTGCATATCAGCAAGTTCACACAATTTAACTTCTAGGGTTATTGTCATAGAGGCTTATAAATTTAATTAGAATTAGATGGAGGGCAGTGGTTTAAACATTACAGCTGTTGAGGGAAGTGGGATTGACTCGGTTATAAAAGGAAATAGATTTAAAATAAATATCAGCACTCTCATATCCAATATAGAAGAACATGATCATTATTAAATCAAAATTGATTTCTGGGATGGATTTTGCATATAGCCAGTAGCCATCATATATATAATAACCCTACAAAAGCAGTAGACACAAATTCTAACATCTAATTATAGCTTTAGCTTCTCTGTATACTTCAGTGAATTCGCAAATTGTTGAATTTGATTCATTGCACATAAAACTAGGAAAGGGTTGACTGTGAAAACTTAGCTTCTCAATTTCGGTGCCTGCATCTGACAGACTTTTTGTTTCAAGTGGCTATGGAATTGAACATTTTTGATGGGCATTTCCGTTTCAGACGAAGGGAATGGCAAGGGCAATTATACACACACAAACATATTTCTGAGTGACATCACGAAGAATGGACTAGGAAGAAAATGAAATTATTTTACAGAAAGAAAAGCAGAGAAGACAGGCACATTTTATTTGTTAGTGAATGGCCCCGCCAGCTCAAGGAGATCGATTTTATGTTTTAAAGAGGCTTCCAGTGTCGGTGCTATTGAGGTAGAAGTCATTATAATTATTGTATTGAAAAATATGCTGAAGGAGCTGTATTCACTTCGAGATTCCTTCAGAATACCAGTGAATCAGCATAATTTCCAAACCCAAAATACATTTCCCAAGTCCCAGATTATTTCACGTTTAGCTCCCTTTCCATTTCATGGAAGTTTCATTCAAATGTGAGAGAAAATATAGCTTGGCAGTGTTTGACTACGAAATTAGATAAATCTGGTTGTTTGTAACCTCACAGTCAAGTGCCTTCTCCGTATGGTCTCCGTGAAAACATAGCCCAAACTGGCAAATTACTCAGGGTGAAGGTATAGTTTCTTAGGTGGAAGAATGACCGAGGATGGCACTTTCTCAGAAATCAAAGAGACAATCGAAGTTGGAGCCAAATAGAGCAAGATTGGCCCCGTATTCTGTTTTTGAGGCCAAGTTGAAAAAACATTCAAATGAGAGGTCATGGGGCACCTATTTCAAAGAGCGTCTCATGGCTTTAAGTCAGAAGCTAAATTCACGTTTGTAGGAAAAAAGCCAGTCTCTTGGAACTAAAGAATAAAATAATTGGCAAGAACAAGGAAGAAGAATTTTCGCAAATGAAGCCAGATGTAGGGGGGCAATTCTTGCATGCGCGTGCACGCGTGCACGTAATGTGCGCAAACACAGCACGCATATACAAAGACAAATGGAAGAAACCAGTCTTCTGTTCGTTACTCTGTTGCTATTATGGGACTAGTTATTTTGGAATTCCCAGAATAAATCTGTTTTAAATATATATCCTACGCTGAACATGTAATACCTTTGGAGATTGCCCTAGCAACATATTTGGTAATGCTTACTAGCTTTATAGAACAGAGCAGATGAGATCTCTTAGCTACATTTTGTGTAAGTATCTAGTGAGTCTCATGTCTTGGTGCAGACAATGCTGTTAGTCCCTCCCTTCTTATTTATGTAATTTGAATCCACAATCTGATAGAGAAAACAGCCCATCGAGGCCTTTTTTCTTATTGCCCTTTCCCCGAAAGCCGTGTCTTAAAATAGTTTACCTACCAAACTCTATACTCGTTAAGTAGTAGCTGTGATTTTTCTCCACCCCCACTTAGAGAGCAGTGTCTCCCAAAAATTACCTTTTGGGCAAGTATTTATTAAACTGATTAATAAACGTGTATAATAATTAAAAAAAAAAGACAAATCATATTATTTGTGCCAGGCCTCTTAAATATTTAAAGTAAGTTAAAGCGCCCAATTATATAACCTTCATGGATCCGCTCAAGTGTTAACATTTCCAGATTACATAAGAAAGTGAATTACTGACACACAAGAAAAAAAATTTGAAGGCAGCCGCGACTTCCCAATAGAGAAACTTTAAATGAAAGCATTCCTCTGATGGTTATAATAGCTGGAACCAAGGTTAATAACTGGCAAGCCCCTGACTAATGCATTTAATATGTTTTACCCAGGCTGAATGCGTGAATAGGTAACACGTCTGTGCTAAAATTCTGATTAAGTTATTCATCAGATACTCTGATGCTAACTGCTTTTGACAGTCCCGGAAGCTGCTGGGAAAGTCAGTTGATTCCTTGGACGGATTTTGCAGACAGCCAGCAGCCATGATATTGAACGCCCCCTTCCATAAGGGCCCCAGATGTGGAGAGGAATTCTGGCTCAGCGTATAACAGGCGTAGCCGAACTTAGAGATGATGTCCGTTTTTACCCAAGGAAAAACAATCATTACAGATAGTTGGAAAAATCAAACGTAAATAACGACCCCAAGGTATTAACAACTTAGCGATAATACGGAGGATGAAAAAAGCTTAGCGGCTGCGGGGGTGGGGGAGGATATGAATCATCGTGTAATACTTTCATAATTGACGAGACACCAGAAAATGACAGTGACAGCCTTCGGACAAGAGATTCCAACTGGTAAAAACTCCATTACGTATATCAAGCACTATATAACAAAAAAGCCTGTGCGTGACAAATCCGTTGCTATAATCTGGCCACAAAATCAGCAAGGCTACAACAACAAAAGTGTTTTGCTTGTTTGTCTGGGTAAAGGGTTCTCAGGAATGTCGTAGCAAGTATTTATCTGCAAAACCAGGGCTAATGAAAGAGCCTCTTTGCACTGAAGAAGTTGAGGGAGAGCCTATAGAAGATCTGGACGCTGAGAGCTTCTTTACTATATCATAACGTTTAAAGCAGAGATCTCCTGAACCCCCCCCACCCCCACCCCCGACCCCAGCACTCTTGGTCTCAGCCCAGTCACACGTGTCAACTCCCAGAGAACCGGAGGCGGGAGATAGTCTAGGAGCTTTGTCAACCAATCAATTGCCAGATCTCTGCGGAACATCCATCCGCAAGGTACTAGGCACCCCAGACAGTGATCGCACTGATCCGTTAGGATGGCTGGAGTTTGCAGTCTTTCGTCATGCGTTCGGAGCCCTGATTGTTAACAGTTGATCTACCACGGGAAGGATTGGCATAAACTGTTCCTCCCCAACTTCTGCAGGCTGGTGATGCTATTTTTAGTCCAGAACTCACTGTAAGAAAATGCCATATAGGGAAACAATTTGAATGTCCTTGGGGATGGGGGTGGGTTGAGGAGGGTGCCTCCTTATGGAAATGTACCAGTTGCGTTGAACAACGTATATCAGAAGGTGAGCACCACACTCTTGAGCAGATCCCATTAAGACCATGTTTGTATGTCCTGGGATGGCAAAATCGAATACGGCGGCGAAGTGGTTTTCAGTTACATCAAGAAATGATGGAAGGCAAAGTGCTTTAAAAGTCTTGTAAGCGTGCGACTCCGCTTGCATAACACAAGCGGGTTCTAGCTTTAAGGTATGCCAGAGTCCACCTCCCACGTTTGGACAATGCCGCCGGGAAGTCTCGCCTTCCAGTTTTCTTCAATTTCATGCCGCAGTAGTAGTCGTAGCAAAGAGGAACGGTGCTGACCCGCAGACCCAGATACCTACTTCTTAGGGCCATGATACGCAAGGTACATTAACACCTACGACTTTGAGGAGTGCAAAGTATTTATTTCTCCAGAACGGAATTATCATTTGCCGTCAGGGACTTTTCACGACTGCTGAGGAAAGGGGGTGAGGTTTGGACTCTACCGTCTGCTTTTCCTCTGAGGTCCCTGTTACTCGTGTTACTTCTCTTTGATGAGATGGGTGGCTACCTAGGTAGTCCACACCAGAGACGTTAGGTGGATAAAATTAGGTGGATTTGTTAACGCTGTTTACTACGTCTGCACTCCTAATATCCTTCCCAAGAAGGGAGGCCATCTAGCGAACTCCTCGCGTTTTCCTTGCATTCCTCTATTCCCAACTAGAATTATTGGCTCAAACGAAAAGTTCCTGCTCCCAGTACGGCTGTCAATAAGTCAAAGCATCCGTGTGCCACAAGGGAATTTGAATCTAACAGTTTTTAAATTTCACATAATAGGCTCAGGAAATGCTTTAACTGCTAGTGTCTCTGGTCTGGGCATGAGACTTTATTTAAGCCAGTAATTAACCTCGAGAGTAGAGCTCACCAGAAACGGGGATAGGCGGTTTTGCTCAGTTCATGCCTCGCTCTGACTCCTGTTCACACGGAGGGCGTGCAGTGCAGCATTTCATCTTACGTGGCTTGGGATCTCTCTGGGTCCACCTTCTCTCCAGATTTGGAACCTCTGGAGCCTTAGTGAGACTCGCGGAGCTTCGACATCGAGGGAGGGTTTTTGTTGTGGCTGTGTTTGTTTTTCAGGATCTAGAATACATTCTGGTGATGTTCATCCATTTGCACGCACCACTGACAGTTCTTGCTTTCGGAGAGGTAAGGGCTTCGCCTCTTGGGGCTCCCCCGCCCCGGGTGTGGACACACACAGGCTGTGGTTTCACAAGCTGCCGGATGGTAGTGTTGTTTTGGTGGCCGTGTGCCATCAAAACATGCCAAAGGAGCAAGTAGACAGGGGCGGGATAATAATAGTAAAGAGATGTAAGAATTCCAGATGTGCTTGGACCACTTCTGGACTAGATTGGGTTCAGACCTCCCCTCCTTCCCGCCCCCCCGGCATTCGGGGCACATCAGTCTTGGCAGGTTTAGGGAGCTAACATGAAAATGAGATGCGGTTTCCTCCACAGCGTTACCGGTACTCTGAAGTTCTGAGTCACCTCTAAATGCTAGGTTCTACCCTCAGGGTTCAGCAGCATGGGAGCCGGTGGCCCAGGAGCTTCCTAATCCCCGCCCCCACCTTCGTGGTGAAGATGTGCCCCAAGATTTCCGAAACTCAGTCCGTAGAGGAGATTATGTGATGACACGTATTTTCTCTTTTTTAAATATTGATTCATTTTTCGAGAGGGCGAGACAGAGCTTGAGCAGGGGAGGGGCAGAGAGAGAGGGGGACACAGAATCCGAAGCGGGCTCCAGGCTCCGAGCTGTCAGCACAGAGCCCGACGCGGGGCTCGAACCCATGAACCGTGAGATCATGACCCGAGCTGAAGTCGGACGCCTCACCGACTGAGCCACCCAGGGGCCCCGTGATGGCACGTATTTTCAAATAAGTTTACTGTCATGGCCTTTTTTTTTTATCCCATTTGCGCTTATATTCGTACAAGTAGCTGTGCAAGCAGGTTTTAAATCGTTTGATACTCTCCCTGAAGGGCAGGTTTTCCTATTGTTTTACGTAGCATTTTCTGTCAGAATATTCGACAAAGGGTTTTTGTTTTTGTTTTTGGTAAATGTAGAAGCGTGTATGCAGTAGTCTTTTTATGTGGTTGCTCTCCCATTTTGGCGGGGGGCGGGGGGGTGCTTGCCATATTTGTCACAGTAAGTGTGGACTGCCTGAGTTTAAAACTTGGAACAGTGATGCGATTTGATTGGTGCTGTGGTGGGTTTTGTGCTGGCTAAAGCTGACATTAAAAAGTATGCTCAAAGAAGATGGACACTTAGTCGGTTTGGATTTTTACTTTGCTTTAACCACCAGTGCTTAATTGAGTGTTATTATTAACACTACCTGAAGTATTGTTACGCATCGTGGAATGGTGACTTAAGCAGTCTTTGAGAGGCTTTGCAAATGGACAGTCTAGCCTTTTTCTATGTGTAACCAATCCTTAAGTGTAGGTGTCAGTTACCCGATTTGTTTGAGCAGTCCCTTTAACGATAATGATTTTCTTAGCTGACATTACATAGACTTCATCAAGTCCAAAATGCAGTCATCCAGGAAATTCTACCAAGACATCGACATCATTTGTATAAAGGTAAAGGCATATTAAGATCGGTGTGAAACGTGTCATGAGAGTATGAGATATTCAACCCACTGATACCCCGAATAAATAGCATTTGTTAGTAGTCAGATCCTACTTTTCATACGGCTCAGCACTCCTCCACCTGAGGGATCTCAAACCTCATATGAAAGCAGGGCCCCCTGTGGAAAAACCTGGCAAATCTCTGCAGCAAGTTGCTCATTTCTGGCACATTAGTTAATTACTTCACAAATTGTTTACCGCGTTCCCATTTCACTTTTATAAGCATAATGACCCTTCCTTTTTCTGTTGCCAACACTTAATCTCTTAATGAATCGATGACTGTTTCATAGGTTATAAATTAGCATATGGAGTCACCCCACCAAGTGGCCACACGACATTCTCAAACATTTGTTAGAGCATCAGGGAAAAGTCAAAGCCAACTAGTAGTACGTTTACGCCAGTCAGACATTTTCTCTTAGAAGTTAAGATTTGACCTTGTTCTTGAAAGTTAGCAGCTAGATGTTCAGAAACAATAATCCTCTTTTTCGTGGGGGAGTTTAAGTATTATAGTAATAGAAAAAGCATGTCTTTTTTTATGGGATTTTATTAAACCTTTATTGGCTGTTACCGTTGCCCCCCCCCCAGCCTATTATCATTTCATCATGAACCAGTGTTCCATTCAATATATTGACCGTAGCTCCCAAGGCAATTATGTATCATTAGTGGTCATCCCGCTGAATTCAAGGGAAAATTGTCCCTCTAGACAGCTTTCTTGTATTTCCTCGTGGTTGCTAAAAGAGGCTTTCTTACCAATTGAGTTTTAATTCCTGCTTGTAATTGAAATTTTCTTTTATAAGAGTAGCTGGTAGTTCCTTTTTTCCCTTCAGGTTGTGACGCTCCGATTTCAAACGAGAGGATTTTGTGTGTGTGCTTTTGCATTATTGTTTGTTTTGTCTACAGTCAGTTCCCTCTCCTGAATTGCTCCTGGAAGGACTCAGTGCCTTCACGTTTTTATTTGGCAAAAGTCCCCGGAGAGAAGCTAGGTTACACGTCCTTAAGGCCGTACTCTGGGCTTCATGGAGATCATTGTAAATACAGAGATTTAAGAAGTATCTGATAAGGGTGCCTGGGTGGCTCAGTCGGTTAAACATCCTACTCTGGATTTTGGCTCAGGTCATGATGTCACGGTTCGTGCGTTCGAGCCCCGCATCGGGCTCTGCCCTGACAGTGTGACGCCTGCTTGGGATTCTCTGTCTCCCTCCCTCCCTGCCCCTCCCCCACTCTCACTCTATCTGTCTCTCTCAGAGTAAATAAATAAAAACTTAAAAAAAAAGTATCTGATAATATCAGACTGTTGCCTGGTAACGTTACAACCTTAATAAAAGCCTGACCCCTCACTTCGTGTTCTCAGAGCACAATAAGTGTAATATTTTCATGTACCTCTTTTATTGCCCAGATGCTGCTTGTGTTTGAATCCGGTATCCCCCAAATGATACTTTAAGCTATTTGTGGATAAGAGCAGTGCCCTCTCCTCCTTTTATATTCGCCAAGGTCCCAAATTCATTACTAAAGACCCAGCAGACGCTCTGCTAACATTTAGTAAATAGATGACAGATGAATGTTTGACTCTGTAAGAGGCCGAAGACGGCAAGCAAATAAATGATTTCTCTGTTTCCCGTGGTAAGAGATGACTGGATCAGGAATGGGGCCGTTTAGGAAGGAACTGTTTAGAGACCCAGATTGCACGCGTGTGTCCGTGTGTGTGTGCACGTGGCCGTGTCTCTCTCCCTCTTCCTCGTGGAGGCATATGTGTCTATCAAGTCTTTGTCGCCATTCCTAAACAGTAGTGGATTAAAAACGCTATTTGAGCAATCGTGTCTTTTTTTTTTTTTTTTTTTTTTTTACATATACGTGAGACACGGTGGTTGAGCAAGTAGTGACGTCACGGTCGGCGCTGAGTGTCACAGTAGGGCCCCAGATCCTGAACCAGAAATCTGGGATGGCAACAGCCCCTAAACTGTGCTCAAATGAACGTACACGTTCGGGCAGCCCCTTTCCTTCGTCTGCCTCTCCGCCACCTCAGACGTTGATTGAGGGTATTAGATCTGATTCCTGTGGTCCCTAGAATCTGTTCTGCAAGGAAGAACTACCTCAGCTTTGCATCCGTCATTTAATTTTTAAGGAACTCCATAGTGATGGGGTTGACTAGAGTGCGGGTCCGGTGACTCCTTAGTACTCCTGGTGGGCCAGGGGACCATCTCTGACATAGACGGGTTCTCCCCGGGGAAGGGGACAGTTCTTTTCTATTCGTGATCAAAATAGCCACTAGACCTGGGCTTCTGATGAATCTTTCATGATGCCGTTCTTGTCTTTTCCTTTGCCTCGGATTATCTGGTTTACTTACATAAAAGTAACATTAGGATTCTACTGGGGACATAATTGGGCTTGACCAGTAAAGGATGACAGTTTGTGTCTTCTAATTGCCTCCACTTAATGGCCCTGCTCTCCATCCCACTGAACTGTGGAAAATGTCACATTTCCATGGTCGATGAGTCATATAATAAATGAATGTGTGAACAGTGTCAAAATACAGCAATTTGCTGCGTGTGAAGTGAGGTAGACAGCTTTTGAAAATGGTAAGGTACGTAACTAGATATTTCTAAAGTGAAAAATAGCTCGTTCGGACTTAAAAATATGCTTTTGGTAGTACATGTAGTTATTGTATCACCTAATGAGGGCTCATTTGCTCGCTCTGTATTCGTGCCCCACTGGTAATGACCCAGGAAGCAAATCAAGGAGACTTAAACCTCAGCCGTCATTACCCCATACGACAAGAGAAAAATACACGGTTTGCCTTCGTCTGTTAATATCAGGTTTTCCTTTGCGCCGGTTTGTTTAGTTTCCCCCCTAGTGCAGTCTTCCAAACATTTGTTATTTCTCTTTTCATGCAATTTGAATTAATGTGGATAAAAAGTTGATGTTTATCAGAAGGGATCTCTGGCTATAACTCAGTTTGCAAGATTTAACAAATATATACTCATAGGTCATATTTAAGTTAAATTAAGACAAATTTCCCCCCAAAGCTGCCCTAGTTAGGTACACGTTAACAGGCTTTACTAGCATTACTACAGAATATCAGCAGGCTTCTAAAATATTCATGGCAATCTTCTGTCTTCTATGAATTTATCAAGTCATGATTGCCCAGAATTTATATTGCTTTTTCTGGCAAGAAAACGTGCTTGAGATTTCTTTGGAGGAGTTGTTAGCAGATAAAATATCCAAGTGGTGGTGGTCTGAAGGGAGAGGAAGGGCTAATGTACCAGATTCACTTAGTTTTGCTTGTCTGTTCCTTTATATTTAATTTCATTGACAGTCAAAAATGCTGATGTTTGGGATTTCTGAAAATTAAACCCAAGGAGTTCTGTCCGATTCCCTTACAAATGAGCCAGGGAAAGCTGTTCCGTAGTATAATCTCCGTTCGTCGATCTCGAAATGGCAGTGAAAATTAAAGATCACTTTTAGAGGACATTGAATCTGTCATAAAATTCCTATTTACGCACAAATTATTTCATTTTAGAGAAACATAGTGAGATCAGTGTTCCCAGGTTCCTCCTTTGAAAATATATTTGAAGATGCAGTTGCGTATACTTCTGTCAGGAACTATGAGGGTTCTGAGTACATTTAACTTGTAGGACAATGCCGAGGAGTTCACGGGGTAGCTTTCTAGTGTTGACGGGTTTTTTTGTCTTAGGGAGACAGCCCCCCGCCCTCCGTGGTACAACTTTTAGGGGCAGCGTGAATGCTCCTGAGCCGTGGCAATGCCTACGATTTGCTCTCATAATATGTTTATAGAACTGTAGCGGAAGGAATTACAGCGGTAACCACCACTGTAATAATAAGCCACAGCCTTATTTTCCATGTTCATAGGGTCACAGAAAAGAGGGGAATAGTGGGACCCACCTCTGAGACCCAATACGGGCATCATAAGCATATGCACCCCGTACTTTGATTTGCCAGCCATGTAGCCTTGGCCAAGTTATCTTACATTTCTGACCTTCAGGTTCCTCATCTTGAAACTGGGTATCCCATATTCCTGGGGTTCAATAAGATTGCCTGTGTGAATTGTCTGGCACCCATGGGTGCTCAAGTGAATGTTTGCGTCCCCATCACGGTGGTTGAATGAACATTGGACCAAGGTAGGCTTCTATGTAACAAAAGCTGGGGAAACATGTCTTGAGGCTCACGCAGTTGTAGAGTCTAGAATTTAATTTTAGGGGCGCCTGGGTGGCTCAGTCGGCGAAGCGTCCAGCTCCTGATTTCGGCTCAGGTCCTGATCTCACGGTTTGTGGGATCGAGCCCCTCATCATCGGGCTCTGTGCCGACAGGAAGGACCCTGCTTGGGATTCTGTCTCTCTCAAAAATAAATGAATAAGCTTTTTATTTTAATTTAAAAAATAAAATTTAAGTTTAGCTTATAAGGGTGGGTTATGGAAAACAATCAGGTTTTTAGAGCTTTTTCATTTCTTCGTGAAACATTTTGGTAAAGAAAAACATCTCCTGTGGGTGCTTTGTTACCCTGTTTCACTCGGTTGATAAAGCCACGTTGCTCATGCAAGTTCAGGTTAAAGCCTGGGATCATTTCTCGAAAACGTAAGGTCCAGTCATACGTGTGCCCAAATAGGTTGTGACAGGATCACAGCCCCCGACCGCCCTCTCCCTTCAAGCTCTGTTGTGGACCCAGGTAGGTGTGAATGGGATGTGCCCCGTGTTAGAAATGAGCAGAGATCACGGGAAAGCTAGTAAAAGAAACACTGACGTGACTGAATCTAACAGCTTAGTTATCCATTTCAGGGGATAATTTATTTTGCAACACTGCTTTATTTCCTAAGATAGCATCCCATAGTTCATCGCCAGCCCTGCGATGCTGTTTTGCAGAGGTGTTCTAGCAATGCATGACTGTCGCAGGCAGTACAGGATACGAAAACAGGCGGTGAAATATGAAAAGCTCTCTGGGAGAGGATCAACTAAATTTGAAGGCAGTGCTGGTTTTAAATGTTAATCATATTCCCAACCTTTGCAGTTTCTCATTGGCTGATTTACGGGTAGGAGTTCATGGTCCTGCGAATTCCTTATAAGGAAATCATGGCAGTCTCCCCAAAGATGGTCCACTGGATTTCAGATCATCTACCTTTTTTCCCTTTATAGCCTACCTTTTTTATAGATCGGGAGGCAAAGGATCCAGGTAAGGCTTTCCGAATTCGGTGATGCACGGTGGGGAAGGAAACGTGTGTTCGTGGAAACAAACCGTTACTTAGACATTTAGTTGGGTTTTCCACGTGCATTGATCCCATCCGTGTTTAAAAATGCCTTTGAACCCGGCATGGCCCCGTGAACCTCTCCCGTTTCCTAAGGCTGCTGGGCTAGCAGACCTCATAGGGACTAGGTACCTGCGGGTCCACTGGAGTATGGGTTTTCCAGCTTTTTCTTCTTTATGTGTATTTCTGTTGTCTCTAACCTTTGGTCACCCCAGTACATCTATACTAGCCATGTGACTACACACGGAAGATGCTTCTGTTCATTTAAAACAAACATTTCTTGTCTACGACAGAACCTTTCATGGGTAGTAATGATGCCTTAGCACCTAGCATGTATTTTCCCCATAATTTAACAGGAGCTTGAATTACTGCAAAATGCAAAGATTGAGAGGATACAACAACAGAATGCCTCACGGAGCACTCAGGCCCCATCTCGTGGCTCTCATTCCCCATAAAGGAGGCACATATCTCAAAATATTCAGAATGGTTATTGCCACACGACAGAATCATGTGATTCTTCTGTTTATGCCTTTATCAAAGTTTCTGAAATTAATTTTATTGTATTACCTTCCAAAAGATAAAAAAGCCTGGGGCACCTGGGTGGCTCAGTCGGTTAAGCGTCCAACTTCGGCTCAGGTCATGATCTCTCAGTTCGTGAGTTCGAGCCCCGTGTCGGGCGGGCCCTGTGCTGACAGCTCGGAGCCTGGAGCCTGCCTCGGGCTCTGTGTCTCCCTGTCTCTCTGCCCCTGCCCTGCTCACACTCTGTCTCTGTCTCTCAAAAAGTGAATAAACATTAAAAAAAATAAATAAATAAAAGATAAAAAAGCCAGACAGTGGGCTCTTTAGACAGTGTCTGGCTTGCCTCAGTTTTTCCACTCCCCTTTGTCTGTAGGTGTTGATTTAGTATGAGACATTGTCACGAAGATGCATAGTAGACGATCAGAATTGCTTCAGTGTGCAAAAAAGGGAGTAAAATAAATAATAAAATAGATTTAAAAACCACGAGAACTTTGCTTTTGCGGAACTACTTTTTGCATGTGGTATGCAATATCGAGCTGGAAGCATAGCGGATGACTATTACGATTTCTCAAGCTTTTTAGAGCAAAATCACAAATAGTTCAGAGTTAAAGAAGATTTAGATTGCAATTATCCTTTGCCTTGGCGTTCATTCAGTAAACCCCATTTCTTGGACTAGGTGACAAGGACTTTAAAATAAAAAAAACTTCGTATATCTAAGCAACATTTCTGTTTGGAGCTATTCACACGTGAGCTCTGCTTTCGCATCATACATACAAAGCGTAGCTTGCTTCATTGGAATAGAAAAGGACACGAAAGGGCATTCATAGAGTTGACAAGCTCCCGGCGGCAGAAGTTCGGCAAGTAGCAAGTTGATAGGAACGATGAACTGATTACTTAGGAAAGTGACAAGAGTTTGGGGCGCTCTTCAGAATCCGAAGCATGAGAACTCCCCAGGGTTTGTCCTCCTCTGTTAGGTTCCTTGACCTTTTCCTCTCCAGTGACCTTTTCCACCTTATCTCAGCCGTCCACAGTTAGGGAAAACTTAAAAAGTGACCTCTGCCCCCCCTTCTCGGTTTCAAGCATCCCACCCATGGACTATAACCTTCTACCTTTATGGTTCATTCCTTCTAGTCCCCTGCCTCTGACAATTTCTTTTGCCCGCTAGAACTATGTGTGTAGGCAGAAACCTTCTCCCCCATTTTCAGTGACTGGCAACATCCCAACCCTAGTTCATTTCGCATCTGTGTCCGTTCAATACCTATTCTAGTGCTGCTGGAGGAAAATGGTTCTGCTGACTGATTTCACTTTAAACTCATGACCATGGGTGGACGGTAAGCGCTAAACCAGTAAGCCTGCTACACAGATCGGTTGTTGACTTTTGTTTTCTCATCTATCGTATGGGGGTACTCACAGAAAACCACATCATAGAATTGCTAGATTTAAGTCACAGGGGCGCCTGGGTGGCTCATTCAGTCAAGCGTCCGACTCTCTTTCGGCCCAGGTCGTGATCCCACAGTTCGTGAGATCCAGCCCTGAGTTGGGCTCTGCACTGGTGGCACAGAGCCTGCTTAGGATTCTCTCTCTCCCCCACTGTCTCTCTGCCCCTCCCCAGCACATGCACCTTCGCTCACTCGCTCACTCTCTTTAAATAAATAAATAAATAAATAAATAAATTCATACATAAGGCCCATAAAATAGCGCCCGGTACCTAGCAAGTGCTTAATTTCTCCTCTTCTTACCCCCCTCCTCCTCCGCCGCCTCCTTCTTATTAGGATTAGCATCATTGGAATTGCCCTAGGTGAATTACTTTGATGTCAACCGACTTGATTATTTCATACCTTCTTTCTCCTCAAGTCCTGAATGTCTCGTCCGCCTCCTCAGGCTAAGATTCTTGTGTCACAGAGAAAATAGAACGAAGAAAATCACCTTGTACTTGCACCGCCTGTCTACGTACCCACATAGTCTTTTTCCCCCCCGTTTTATGTGGATCACTTTTCCTCGCTCCCACATAAGGCCAGCCCTTATCATTTTGCCCCAGATTCACCCCCATATTTCTTTCTTGAGATCATCACTCTAAAAATTGTCCCCCCACCTCCCACGTCATCAGTTGTCCCTCTCTTACATATAGTCCCCTTCAGCACAGGAACGTGCTCTTATTTTTCCCATTTAAATAAGAAAAATCTCCCTTTAGGGGCATGTGGGTGGCTGTCGGTTAAGCGTCCGACTCTTGATCTCAACTCGGGGTGTGATCTCATGTTTTGTGAGATCGAGCCCCACGTCAGGCTCTGTGCTGACAGTGCGGAGCCTGCTCAGGCTTCTGTCTCTCTCTCCCCCTCTCTCTGCCCTGCCCCCACTTGCACGCGCACATGCTCGCTCGCTCTCGCGCGCTCTCTCAAAATAAGGAAAAAACATTAAAAAAAATCTTTAAAAACACAAGAAAAAGAACACTCTGCCTTTATTAGGTATCCCTCACCAGCTACCAGTCCATTTATTAGTTTCCTATTGGAACAAAACCCCCGAAAGATGTGTGTACTTCTCTCCGCCTCATCTCCTCACATTCGTAAGCCTGTTCCAACCAGGCTCGTACTGTCTCCACCCCCTTGAATCTACCCAGTTACTCTTTGCAAAATCACCCAACGCCGCCATGTTTCCAAGTCCAGTATCCAGTTCTGTCTTCCTCTTATGTGACCTGTCAGTGGTGTTCGATGCCGTTCCCCACTCCTTCCTCCTGAAAACACTTGGCTTCACTTGGATTCCAGGACACCACACTCTCTTGGTTTTCCTCTGCCCCCCTTACTGGCCCATCCTTCTGTCTCCTTTGCCAGGTCTTTTTTTTTAAGCTTCTCAGCTTTAGACTTAGGCGGGTCACAGGGCTCAGTTCCTGGACCTATTCTTTTTTCTCCGTTCGTTGACTCTCCTGGTGTGCCACTCTCATGACCTTAAATACTGTCGACATGTGGGTGACTCCCCAAATTCCCTGGCCCGGACCTCTTATCCACACTCCAGAAGCAGGTTTCCAGTTGCTTCCTTGACCCCTCCATTTGGATGCCTAATTAGCATCTTTCAGTTACCTTGTCCAGACAGAAATTGTCCTGTCCCTTCCCCAGATTTGCTCTCCCCACAGTTTTCTCCGTCTCTCGGTAAATGGCAGCCCCACCCTTCCAGTGGCCAAGGTCAACGTCGTGGGGATTACCCAGCCTCTGTTCTGCCTCTAACGTTACACACCACTCGCATCAGCAGGTGTTGGCTTTTCCTTCAAAATATACGCACTTGAGAACCAAACCACTTCTGTCCCCTTCGTTTCCACCTCTTAGGCCCGCCATGGCACACCTGGATTATGGCGACAGCCTCCTAATTAGTCTTCCTTCTTAGCATTCTGCGCCTCCCCACTCGATTCTCCACATAGCCATTCTTCTCAAGTAGAAGTCGGCTCATATAATAACTCCTCTGTTCACATTCCTCCAGTGGCTTGCCCCGAGTTAAATTCAATTCAGAGGCCTCACTATGGACTGTAAGACCCTCTGTGCCATGGTCCCCAGCTTTCTGTCTGACTGCACCCTCCGAACACTCACTGTGCTTCAGTCACGTTGGCTTCCGTGCCGTACCTTCGTCATATCATGACGAGCCCTCCCCTGCTTTAGAGCCTTTGCACTGGCTGTTCCCTCTGCTGGACTCCTCCCTCTGCTGGACTCCTCTTCCCCAGATACCCCCACTGCTCACTCTGGCCACCTTCAAGTCTCTTTTGAGATACCACCTTGTCACAGAGGCTCCCCTGACTAATTTAAAATAGCACTTTGCCCCCCTCATTCTGTCTCCCATTGGCCATCATTTATGGAGCGCATATGAATAGGTGAAGTCACGATAAATATGTTGAATGTATATTTGTTGACTAAAGTGTTGATTGGTAGATTTTATTTGTATGGTTTGTATCTATATACTAGAAAATAAATTACTTGCAGCCAGGGGATTTTGTTGTGCTCACTGTTTCTGTGGAATGAGTGAATATATACACATTTATTTATTGTCGGGCTCTACTAGAATGTCAGCTCCTTGAGGGCAGGGTCTTTATTTTGTTCAGTCTTCTATCCCCGGTGCCCGGAACAGTGCCTGGCTTAAAGTGCATGCTCACTACATGTATGTTGAAATATTCGACTAATTGGTTAATTTGTTCAGGCTTTCAAGCTGATTCACCTTGTTTCAACCATTTCCAAGAATAGTGCTCAAAGTCAAATCAATGTGACAGATAAATCCCCAAGTGTCGTATGAGGAAAATGTAATGATAACTATTGACTGTGTTTCTTAAGATTCAGAATCTTATCCAACTCCTTGATTTGGAAATGTTGATTTATTTTAAAAACTTCTAAATATAAATATAAAATCCAAGGGTTTTTATTGCCAGGAGTATTTCACTATATGAAGCAGAGATGTCATTCAGCCTAATTTATAACTGAACCTCTGTAGTCTAACCAGTGATTCCTTTCTCGTGTGTTTAGATTTGTTGCTAGGAAACAACTGTTTTAAGTATACGTTTATTTCCACTAAGAGTTATTGAATCCATTTTAACATTCTTTATGATGCTATAGATTCATAGACGGTGGTGGTGGTGATGTGTGCGTGTGTGTGCGCCACAGCTGAAGAACAACTTTGAGACTTGCCATCCAGTTCACACACACACACACACACACACACACAACCCACTCCCTACTAAAAAAGAATTACAAAGTGGGTCACTCTTATAAAGTATTTTTAAAGAGATGCAGTTATACCTATTCCCTAGATTAACTAAACTATCTAATTCCTTTCTTTAGTAAGGGTCGTGAAATGACCCGATTTAATGACAGAATGTGTAATTAACGCTTCAGTTATTTACATGTGAATTTAGGTTATTTGAGGACTCCAGAAGTTTGTTCACAGGTACTTTTTTCACTTCTAATTTTTATTTTACATGAAAATGAAAAGATGTTAAATATCACCCCAAAGTCACCATCCAGAGATTTTTGTGTCTGTCATCCATATGCCTCTTTGTGTGTGTATGTGTGTGTGTGTGTGTGTGTGTGTGTGTGTATACACATATATGTACTTGATTGTACGTAAATGTGATAATTCTATATGTGCTGTGCTGTACCTGGCTTTTATCACATACATCTTGTACACGTATTTCTATGTCAATAAATCCGCATTCACATTTTTAAAAGGTAGATGATATTCTGTTGTGCGTTCGTACCATAATTTGCTTATCTGATCCTCTACTGGTGAAGGTTTAGGTTGTTTCCTTTTTTATTGTTGTTACAAAACATTTTGTGGTGAACATCCTTATGCATGCATTTTTAAAATTTGATTTACGAGTATTTTTAAAGTTTCTTCTTTAGTGTTGTGATTTTGTACTTTAGATAAATCGATTGTTAAACAAAAGTAAGTTTCTCCCTTGTTCTGTTTTTTAGTTATTGTAAGTTTCAAGGTAGTGAAATTTGAAGAAAGGAGATTTTACTCTGTACTTGGCCCCAGAGCCCTCTCTTAAAATATATTCAAAGGGAATGAAAGGGCTCATTAACAGATAGAGCTATTTGAGTTAAAGATCAAATCTGTTGAACATTTTCACTTAAATATACCAATCTTATCTTCTTGACATTATGTGTTATGTTTGATGCTGACAATAAAAACTTTGGTATAAGCTATAATTTCTGCATCCATGCATATTCAGGTCTGAAAATGAAAGAATATGACAGGTTTGCATGTAGCAACTTCCCACCCACACATTTCTTTCCTTTCTGATTCTGACACTTCAGCCTTTGAAACAGTTCCCATGAGCAATACTGAGATTCAGACTATTTAGATCTAAAGGAAAAAAAAAAAACACAGGATCTTCTACTGCTTGTATCTAGCACCTGGAAACCTCTTTGAAGAAGTGCTGAAATGTACATCATGCTGTTATTTGTTATGCACACAGGAGAAATCCTAAAGATATTTTAGGGAGAAGAAGGAAGGGCAATCTAGAGATAGTAGGGAGCGCATGAGGCCAGAGGTGAGGGAGGGAGCCCCAATTCACATGATTAAGCAACATATTTCCAATGTATTCTTGTCCACTTATATGGAGATTACATGTCACTTTAAGGCAAAGGTATCCCATTTCGTCCTCGGCGTTTAGCAGAAACCAGGTGAAACAGGAAAAGAGAGACCTGTGTTGGAGAAAGTCTAGGTTTAGCATCCGGAGAAGGGGTTTATTGATAGCTGTCTGAAGTAGACTGGATCCTTGAAACATCACCTTGTTCTGTGCCTTACAGAGCCAGCCTAAGTCCAAGGGGGGGTACATTTCCCTCCTAGTTATCCAAAATTCACTACAATAGCTATAAGATTTTTTTCATCCTTTATGGAAGAATACTGGTATCGTGAAGGGCCTTACAGATCATTCGGTTCAACCTCCCTCTCCCAAAAGAAGGCCTCCTCTTGCTTTTCAGAGTTGAGCTCACCAGTCTTTCCCTTGATCCTATCCTTTCCCCAAACCATGTAGACCCAGACCCATCAGTTGACCTTTTTTCCCATGCTTCCACTACCTCCTTGACTACTGGCTGTTTCCCATTGGCATACAGATCGTTCAAGGACTGCCTGTCCTAAAAAGTCCTTCCTGAGACTCTCTTTCTCCCTCAGACTGTTTGCCTGCCTATTTCCCTTGATAGCCAAGAGCCAACTTAATTTGTCCTGGCTTGCTTTATTTTCGCATCTACAGCCTAAGTCCTCAGCCCTTCCCATTCTGTGTTCTGCCCTCATTCCCAACCTTAAACTCCTGTTGCTAAGGTCACCGGTGACCTCCAAATAAAACCCATTGTTCCCTTTGGCCCTTACCTCGGTTCTCTTTTCTGCAGCATTGGACTCTTGCTGATCACTTCCTCCTCCTCATTGAAACGAACTTTGGCTTTCCCGACAACGCTTTCTGTCTGTTCCACAGCACCACTATTGTCCTTTTGCCTCCTCTCTTTCTTTCACCTCTTCTTAATGTAGATGTCTTCCCTGCCCCCAGGTTCCAGCCTCAGTGGCTGCCTGCTATTCGCTACGTTATTAAACGTGTTCTGGGGCGCCTGGGTGGCGCAGTCGGTTAAGCGTCCGACTTCAGCCAGGTCACGATCTCGCGGTCCGTGAGTTCGAGCCCCGCGTCGGGCTCTGGGCTGATGGCTCGGAGCCTGGAGCCTGTTTCCAATTCTGTGTCTCCCTCTCTCTCTGCCCCTCCCCCGTTCATGCTCTGTCTCTCTCTGTCCCAAAAATAAATAAAAAAAAAAAAAAAACAAAAAAACAAAAAACGTGTTCTGTTGGCTTCAGTCACCATCCGTATGCATAAAGCTTTCCTCTTGAGAACCAGGCATGTATATCCAACTGAAGGCACATCTCCCTTTGTCCGTCACCGATGGCTCTTGAGACTGAAAGGAGCCAACAGTGGATCACTGCCTCTGTCTTCAAAATAGAACAGAAGACCCTACTTCTCACTCTGTGGTGTCCTAGGTTGAAGCATTCTCCAGCATCATTAACACATGATACCTAATATTTACCTTTAAGATGCTCGCAGTGGTTAAGAGGGAGGGCTCTACCAGACTCTGTGGAGGCGAAACCCCCCTCAACTGCTCTTTTCTAAGGTTTGCGATTCCGTGCAAAGGAGTTCATCCTTCTGTCCTTTCCTTTCCCCGGTTGTAAATGGGGTAACAGTAGTGGAGACCGCATAGGGTCCCAAAGAGGATTAAATGAGATGACACGCCCACGGCGCGAGTTAATAAATGTGTGATTTTATTATTTGCTGACACAATCCGCATAGTGACATGCTGACTTCAGGCCGATACGTAAGCAGCCTAGAATTCCGGGGAAGACTACGGAGATCTCCTCGTGTATTAAACTGTCATATTTTGCTTTTGTCTTTTCTGAGACTGAATTGAGAAGATTTACACAGAGCCCAAAAGTACAGTTACTCACAGGGGACAAACTGACCCACAAGGACACAGGATACCCTCATCCGCCAGTATGCGTCACCGCAGTGGGACAACTCAAAAGGAAAAGTAACGCACCGGGCCTTCCGTTGCTCACACACCATCACAGCCGAGGAGGGAAAAGCGCAAGTGGAACGTTGAACGAGCTGCTGTTGGGAGACCCTGGTCTGCACTCTATCTGTACGCTTACTGAAGGGAGCGCAGGGCAGGGTTTCCCATACAGAGGGCACGGGCTACCGCCGCCGTTTCACCTGGACTCTGCCCTACCCGCCCGGTGCTTCGTGAAAATTCAGCCGGTCTGCTCATAAGAAGAAGCTCAACCTTGATAGGTCTCTTCAGTAGTTTGAAATGTCCTCGTAACTCTCTTACAGTCTTCGGATGAACAGGAATTCTTATTTTCTAACTGAATCCCCCCCACCCCCACCCCCCGGCTCTTTTCACCTCCCTGTCACTAAAGGAACGCTGATTTTGTTCACGTTTCTTTTCGGTTTATCAACGTAATGTATGTTCTTTGTAGAAAAATTGGAAAATAGAAAAATGTATGCATAAAAAAAACCCTAACCAGAGACAAGCATTATAACATTCTATTATAGATTCTTACAGTGGCTATTTCTCTCTCTCTCTCTCTCTCTCTCTCTCTCTCTCTCCAACCCCCCTTCCCCACACATTTGATCCTTGAACAGTGTGGGGTGTTGGGTACCAACCCTCATATGGTTGGAACTCTGTGTCTAACTTTTGGTTCCCCCAAAACTTTACTTACAACACCCTGCTGACCAGAAGCCTTAATGATAACATAGTCAGTTGCCACATATTTTGTATGTTCTATGTATTTTATGTCGTATTCTTACAATAAAATAAGCTAGAGAAAAGAAAATGTTACTAAGGAAATCATACAGAGGACAAAATGTACAGTAATATACTGTATTTATTGAAAAAAATCCACATAGAAGTGGACCCACAGAGTTCAAACCTGTGTTGTTCATGAGTCAACTGTATATATAGATTTGTGTGTGTGTGTGTGTGTGTGTGTGTGTGTGTATCATATATATCGAGTGGGGTTCATATATGTGTGTATATACACAATATATAACACGTTTGAAACCTTTTGTCATTATTACGAATATTCCCTTATATATTAAAATATTCTTCCACATCATCATTTTAGTAGTCAAATAGTAATAGTCTATTTAAGTTGTTTTCTGATTCTTTGGTTTTGTTTTTGTGAAACACCTAAATGTGTGCAACCTCCATGTCTAGATCAGGGCACGTGAATCCCTGGAAAAGGGTGAGGAAATGGAATAGTTACTAATGATCTTGTATTTACAAATCATGTATCGTCCTGGCTCCTGCTCATCCATAACAATAGAAATTGCCATGTGTCTAACTAACACTTGAAAATGTATAGTGTTTTCATATTCATTTCTTCGTCTGATCCCGGCAGCCACGATGGGAAATAGACAGGGCAAGGGTTATGA
The DNA here is from genome assembly GCF_023721935.1 of Panthera uncia. Lineage (NCBI taxonomy): Eukaryota > Metazoa > Chordata > Mammalia > Carnivora > Felidae > Panthera > Panthera uncia. Next base: position 109,472,139 of record NC_064817.1, on the reverse strand, counting down.
TCGTGTCCTCGTAGAGGAGGAAACTGACGGCCAGAGAGATGAAGCGATTTGCCGAAGGACACATGCTTCATGAATAATGTGGCGGAATTGGATTTTGAACTCCAGTCTTCTGACTCCAAACCAGTCCTCTCTCCAGTACATTTTGCCATGTCCAGTGCCCCTATTTAAGTGCTTCTTTCTAACAGTTCTTACACTCTTTGGTCGTAAGTCAGAATAATGTAGCTTTCTCACCAATTTCATTTCTTCATTGGCAGAAAATGGGATGGGGGTAAATTCTAGCAATAAAAACACGTTTGTCCTTGCAGAAACGCAGACATGCTGTGTATCGTACCTGCAAAAAACTCTTCCGTGTGTAATTCTTACTGCTGATGTTTATGAGGTACCTCAGGCTTTCCTCAGGGACACGGATACCCATTCTTGTTCTCGAATAGCTTAGGGAGATGGACTGCAGTCATTCAGAGTTTGAACATCTTGGCTTCAAAATATGGATAACCAGGTTAAGAAATATAGCATAAATGCCAAGAAACTAAACCACAGGGCAAAAACTCCCTCTCAAAAGTTCTGGGGCACCGGGGTGGCTCAGGCTCAGCCGGTTGAGTGTCTGACTCGATCTCACCTTAGGTCATGATCTCACAGTTCATGAGTTTGAGCCCCTCGTTGGGATCCACGCTGTCGTGGAACTTGCTTGGAATCCTCTCTCTCTCTCTCTCTCTCCCCCCCCCTCCCCTCCCCCACTTATGCTCGCTGTCTCTGTCTCTCTCTCTCTCTCTCTCTCTCTCTCTCTCAAAAAAACTTTAAAAGTGGTCAGGCACGCGCTTTTGCCACCTGTGGGTAAAGACTTTGCTTTTCTTTTTAGAATTAAGCCATCACATCTCAGCTGAATTGCCTGCATTTAATGAGCACTTACAGAATTCTAAAACTATCAACTGCCAAATAATCTGCGTGTTCTCTGTAAATAGGAATAAAGTGCTTTTAATAGTATCCCTTTGCTCAGAATTCATGTTTGGGCATGAAGAACAGAATGCTAGGTGCTAATGCCCCATTTCCATTGGCCCAGCCGGAAGGCACCTTGCAGATACATGGAGCCCAAGGGCTTATGAAATCATCCAGAATTGTTTTCCCTAAAAGGCACAAGTATTGGCTCACCAAGTCTCCCCTCCAAGCAACCACGAACAGTTGCGGGAAGCACAATGGCTGGTCAGCGCAGCGGGATGGAACGATCTGGATTACATAGATCAAGAATAACTTGAAACCATAAGAGCCTCAGTGTGAACCGTACCCCAAAATCAACATGATTTCTGAAGGAGAAGTGACAGGTTCCCTGGCCTCACGGGACAAAAGGAGGACAGGAAGCCTGGCTCTGTCCCTCCAAATTAGTTGTGAACAAAGGCATTTAAGGCTTAAGTAAGGCCTGGATCTTGCCTTGAGATGATCTCTGGAAACAGAGCTAATGGGAACTCTCCAGGACTAGATGCCTGTGAAGGAACAAAAGGAACAGAATCCTGAACACTAAGAACCCCTTTCTTTCTTTCTTTCTTTCTTTTCTTTTCTTTTCTTTTCTTTCTTTTTTTTTTTTTTTTTTAGTGTTTATTTTAGGGAGAGAGACAGAGCGCGAGCAGGGGAGGGGCAGAGAGAGAGAGGGAGACACAGAATCCGAAGCAGGCTCCAGGCTCTGAGCTGTCAGCACAGAGCCCCTCGCGGGCCTCATACCTCACAACTGTGAGATCATGACCTGAGCCGAAGTCGGACACTTAACCAACTGAGCCACCCGGGGGGCCCCTAAGAACCCCTTTCATAGAGAGATCTTCACTGTCTTCCCTCACTTCCAAGGAGCTCATTGGATCCGCGTGTCCTTGAGTGTTGAGGTCGACGCACGGCCAAATGGAAAGCAGCATGGGAGTAGAAGTGGGTGAGGCCGTGGTGAAGAAGGCAGAAAGGGTTGAGAAGGGAACTGACTTCTCATAGTTTGGTTTCTTTGGACTTTTCAGAGCTGAGTTAGTTACTCTGTATTGCCTGACTTCTTGGAACCGGACCATTGTTGGATATTTGGTTCCGTTGTGTCACCTCTTTGTTTCTTCCCTGTTTCTTGGTCTTTCTGCCAGTGACTCTTTTCAAAAGAAGTAACATCATTTTTCTCCGCCCTACGTGGGAAACCCTCTTGGCATTTTCTAACTGCCAAGTGTTCTATAACCAGCCATCTGTGGAGGGATTTTTTTTTTCTTAACTTAATTTTTTATTAATTTATTTTCCTTTTCTCTCTTTTTCTCTCTCTCTCTCTCTCACACACACACACAACCTCAGATTAGTGTTTGAGGATTAATGAGCAACTGATCTCTCTCATAACAAGTTCCTTTTTTCAGCTGAACTCCAGTGCTTGCTCATCTGAATATTTCCTCCTAAAATATCTTAAATGAGGCAATTTCACTGAAACAAAGGCATGATGCGTCTTTCAGAGCCCGTACAGGTATTGAGGGTAATATCTCAGAACTGACTCATCATTTGGAATAACACTGAGCTTCATGAGAGCCTGAGCAACCCCTCCCCACCCCCCACCCCCAAAAAAGCAAGGTAGACTTTCACATCATTGTCCTTAACAGATTATGTTCGCCAAAGTTTCCTCCCAATCTGGATAGGGAGCTTCATGCCATAACAATTTTCAGACTTCAGTGCATCAATCAAACAGATTGTTCTTACGGTGGTTACTTCCTGGGGAATTCGCCAGCTGGGAGTTTGCACCATTGAGCCAAAACAGGCCACTGGAACAGCCATTCTCTTTACTTACTCATTTATGGAGCCATTTAAGAAATTGCTCTCCCGGCACCTGCCTGTTTGTAAGAGCGGCCATGGGGGTGAGCTAAAGAAGCCCTAAATGAGCCTGGTGGACGATCGGATGACGAAAGCCGCCAAAGAGACAGGTGAATCACAGAAGATGATGTCGTGGGGCCTTCTGTAGCGCTTCCCCACCGTGACGCCAAAATAACTAAAGTTTCTGCTGCAACGATGCCGAGTGAAGTCTAAAGCATTCAAAGTGTAAACCAGAATGTGCGTGCCTCTCTCTTAGGCTTTCCCTCACCTCTCGTGTGTGTGTACACACACACACACACACACACACACACACACACACACAGCAGCCTTCTTATTTCTGAAATAGAATTGGATTTTAGATAGCTTTTTATTAAATGAAATGGACCTATTTATTTGAATTTCTGTGGCAAAGGTTGCCCGAGACCATATGTCCATTTGCTTGCTGTATGCTCACATTTTGGCAAGTAAGGGAGAGTAGTTGAGGATGACTCATTTGGGACTAGATACAGCATCGCATATAACTCAAATATTGCCGTTCTTAGGATTTTAATGGATGTCTGTACACAAGGCCTCGGTTTAGAAATGGCCATCCTGGTTTCTGGTGTGGGTTTAATGTTTACTTTTTCACGGGAGGGCAGCAGTTGCTTTGTAGATTTTGTTTCTTAAGACTCATTAGTCAGCGTTCAACCATCTGTGTATAAATAGTGAAGGTACCGTTACCTACTTTATGGGTTTGGTTGAGCATTTTGGCTCAGAATTGATTAAAGGCAATTAGGACCTGGAAATGGCGATCGGAATATGTACAGAATGTTAAATTCCAGGCCATTGCTGCCTCAGCTCACTTCCCGATTCTTCCACCTTATCTAAGGAGGCTCACAAGATACACAATCATGTTAATATCCACCGAAGCAAAATATGATTAGGGAGAGAAAAACTTCTGCCCTGGATACCGCATTGCACAATCGAGAACTCCAGGAGAAACACATTTCCGGTCATCTGTTCTCTTGGATAACTTCTACTGATTTTGTTTCCTGTCTATTAGTCCAGAATCTAGCTTTTAGGAGTGAGGGAGGGGCTAGTCTTGTCCAAGCTGGAGCTCCTTACAAAGCACAGGTAGTTCAGAAATCCTGAGTAAAGCTTTGATCAGATAATAAGAAAGGAAGTGTGAACACTGAGAGCCTCTGGAACAAAGGGACACTCCAGCTATGCCGTCTGTCAGCCGGCTGGTGACAGCACCCAGCCGTTACTCAGTCGGCATCAGAGCCTCCAAACCCCAGCTGATGCATTCTCTGGACCTCGAGAGAATGGGATCTAGACGAAAGCCATTCCCACCTTCTTAATGGTTATCCATTAGTACACTGTGGGTTGTTTTTTTTTTTTTTTTTATCACAGAATAGATTAGAAACAATTAACAAATGGAAAACTGAAGAGGCCCTTGCTGCCTTTAGTGTTTAGAAGCAACTTTTTTTTTAAGTTTATGTATTTATTTTGAGAGAGAGAGAGAGAATGAGCTGCTTTTAGTGTTTAGAAGCAACTTTTTTTTAGGTTTATGTATTTATTTTGAGAGAAAGAGAATGAGCAGGGGGGGCGGTGGCAGAGAGAGAGGGACAGAGAAAATCCCAATCAGGCTCTACACTGTCAGCTTGGAGTCCGATATGGGACTTGAACTCACAAACCTTGAGATCATGACCTGAGCCAAAACCTAAGAGTCAGACGCTCAACTGACTGAGGCAACTTTTGAAAAGAATCAAGATGCTCTTTTCAGAGTCAGATGTGCCATATTACCCAAATTACATGTTATTCCTCTGTCATGGACACATGCTTTCTACCATCTACAAATGGAAATTTTCCAGACATGGATTCAGTGTATGTATCGCTGATTGTGGCATTTATTTTCAGATGCGTTTTGGAAACATTATTTAGTAAGTTCATTTTCTCATGCTGAACAATATATGTACTAAAGTGATGGTTAAAGCACTTTCCAAAGGCATCTTTTAACTCACAGCAAGAATATGGAACCGTATTGACTGCCGCTTAGACAGTTTAATCCTTCGTTGTTAACCGAGAACGTTTTCGATTTTATTGTACTTGTCATTACCAATCACTGCACTCTTGTAGAAAAAGAAACCTTTTTTTATAGGAAAAAATAGTAAAATTAAAGGAACAATGGATCTGATTTTGTCAGTGTTCAGGAAGCGAATCATTCAATGCCAGGCCTGTAGAAGTCAGGGGAATGTCATTGGGACCTCATGAAGTTCATCTTCAATAATGTGGAATTTTTTGTATTTCTCATAGACTTGGATGATACTTTATGTAGATGCAAATCCCCTCGTTTCTTATATTGAAGCTTTGTTCATTCTCTGTTATTCGACCTCCTCCAAAGAGAAGCAAAACTTGATTAATACGCAAGTTAGAATTTTTATCGAGGATTGTGTTTTATTTTTCCCAACAACTACGGTGATAAAGGTTAGTTAGAACACCTGATGAAATTTTGTGTCGCATTTAAAGAAATCATGCTGAGCGAGTGAGGTTTTGTCATGAACATTCGCACAACTTGATTCTACTTCTCATTATATCCCAATTATTGAATCAAATAAAACCATTCCTATAAGGGGTGCCTGAGTGGCTCAGTTGGTTAAGCATCCAACTCTTGGATTTTGGCTCAGGTCTTGTTGGGCTCCAAGCTGAGCACGGGGCCTGCTTGGGATTCTCTCTCTCTCTCTCTCTCTCTCTCTCTCTCTCTCTCTCTCTCTCTGCTACTCCTCTGCACATGCCCCCCCACCCCACCTCTCTCTCTCTCAAAAAGAAAAAAAAAAATGATTAGGCTGCTGTCTCTTATTCACAGCCCAGAAGATTTTCAGGGAAGGCTACAGCATTTCACTTTTAAGGGCATGGTTTCCTTTTACGATTAAAGATTAAATCCTTTGAAGATTAAGTTGGGAATCCAGGGGCGCCCGGATGGCTCAGTCGGTTAAGCGTCCGACTTTGGCTGAGGTCATGATCTCGCGGTCTGTGAGTTTGAGCCCCGTGTCGGGCTCCGTGCTGACAGCCCAGAGCCTGGAGCCTGCTTCGGATTCTGTGTCTCCCTCTCTCTCTGCCCCTCCCCCACTCATGGTCTTTGTCTCTCTCTCAAAAAGAACAAAAAAAAAAATTAAAAAAAATTTAAAAAAAAAGATTAAGTTGGAAATCCAGGTAAATTTCATGGCCCCTAACCAGTGTTTACTAACGTCTGGTGACAGAGCCAGAGGTCCTTCCCCACTACAAGTCCGTGATCAGACACAATGTAACTGGGCTTCTGTAAGCTTCTCTGGACAGAAGAATGCTCACAAACTGAAAAGTTATTTCCTGTAACACTTTTATAGGAACGATTATTCTTCTGTAGTGGTAAATTGAATTCAAATTTGTCATAATTTTAACTTTTGAAATTATCTACCTAGCCAAAATAAGTCAGAAAATTTAATTTAAAAAGCACAATTAGAATAATTGGATTAGCTCGTTGCTTTCATTTCAGCAGCCATACAAAAGGGAACAAGGCTTTAAGGATTAGTTTCCTGCATGTGTCGTGCAGCCAGCTGATAGCTATTGTAGCCAGGGTGATTTCTGGTAGAAATTGTTGCTTGTATTTGCTCATACCTTTCTTTTAAAGGAAACTCGTCTGTTTGGACAAGCTCACCGTTTGTGCTCATTCCGAAAATTACTTGGGAAAATTACTTGAGTGCAGAAACGTATTTTTCCTTCTCTCCTAGAAAAAACGTCCCTCCCTCCTGAGCACAGATACTTTAGCCCTGGGAAAATCGACGCGCTCAGCTTCCGTAGTAGGCTTTGTCTCCTGGGATTTTGCCATCAGAAATGGGAGCTTAGTTTCGGTCGCCGTTTTCCCAACTAATCCTGAAGGCAGCAGCCAGTTAGGCCTAATAAATATTTTCCTACCAACTTGTACATGGTCACTCTCAAAATCCGAAGGAAGCAAGTCCGTCTGTCCGGGTCTTCATTAGAATCTTCTGTGGTCTTGTATGTATAGTCCTCGAAAAAGAAACAGAAAGAGAATCATCAAAGACCTGTTTTAATCACATATCTCAGGTTGTGATTTGTGCTGTCAGAGCAGTAATCATACCGGGGGTGGCGGGGGGAGGGTTGGTTGTTTCTTCCAGCAGGCAAAATGCTGGGAAATAAACAGTTTCTGTTGTGGATTACCAAAATCAGCCTTCATACAGCCCAGTCATCAGTGAAAGATTGGGTTTCTTTAAGCATCTCGCCACAGCTGGAAAGTAAAAAAAAAATGAAGATAATAAAAAGTAGGCAGTGTAGTTCCAACATCACATGTGATACAGTTGTATAACACTGAGTCAACATTTTAAAATAATGTTTTCCAATAGATTATGTATACCCACGTGATTTGAGGGAAAAGCTGCTAATACGGGCTATTTAGGGGAAAAGGCGCGGGCCCATCTTTAAGTGATCGTGCTGGTATGAAGTCAAGGATTGCTAGAGAACCATCTGTGTCTGGTTCTAATAAGATCGTTGAAGAACCTGGAGTGATTAATGTTACTTTAATAGTAGATGCAGTCACGTAGGCACCTAATCTCTAAGTTAGTGGCTTTAATGGGTTGTGTTTATTCATGATAAATGAGACCCTAGGGGATCAAAAGTAAAACTAAAGATTCAACTGAATCTGTTCATTTGTTTCCAAGAATCTAGTACAGTACCCTGCCCATAGGCAGTCAATTAACATGCGCCAATTAATTAGCTTTGTTTTTGCTAAGATTGATTTTCTATAATTTCTAAAGAACAAGGCTTCGTTCAAGGAGAACAATATAAAGAAGTCATTTCACCGATAATTGGGAATTTGAGCTCAGGGTGTGGGGGGTGGGGGTGGTTTCTGTGAAATGCCATCGTGTCTGAAAAGCTTCAGCAGGGGTCATTAAATGCAAGGGATTATTCCATTCAACGCTGTCAGTCAGGTTGGGGAAATTAGGCCTTAACAATGCCTGCAGCCAGCACTTTATTCCTTTCTCTATATGGCCTTTCCATGGTTAAGATGCCTCACGATGTTCCCGAGCCAGGATTTCCCAGCCGTCTCTTGTTTTCCTGGACATCGTGCCTGTCTTCCAAGGTCCAGAAGAGTCTCTGTCATTGGTTTTACATTTTAGTAGTACCCACCTAGAGGATTGAAAAACAGGCTGTGTTTCTCCCCACCATTCCCCCCCCCCTTTTACCCTCCAGCATTAACTCGGTGGTCTTCAGGATGAAATGGCTGTTAAACCCGGGTCCAGGATGCTCTTACCAGCTCCCTCCCGGACTAGATGGCCACGTGGTGCACTGTGATTACTCCTTCAGCAGCTTGCACGTTGCACAGCTCCCTCTCCTGCCCTGTTTCTTTCACCAGCCCACAAACTCTGATGAACAAAACGGCTACGTCTCATCTACTGCCATGGCCCTAGTGTGTAGCATAGCGTCTGAAATTCTCACGCGTGTAGTAGCTGTTCAGTAAACGTTTGCCGAACGCATGAATGGCATGTCCTGGAGCTGTCGCCCACACACATCAACCCTGGGAGCCCCTCCTTAGCACATTTTAACCCTCTCCCGCTTTCCCCTTTTTCCACCTGCTCCAGGTAATCCCGCCAAATTACACACCTAATCTCGGCTTCTCTTCGTTTTCCTTTAACTAGTTGGTAAGATCCCGAATAAATGTGTGTCGCTCCCATCTTCTCTCGACTCTTTTTCTGCTCCTTTCGTAATAGCTTTCTAAGATATAGATGTATACTTCCACCCATCCATTCAAGCAATAATCCACTGACTGCCCAGTAATTGGCAGACACGGCCCCTGCCTTCTCTGAGCTTACGATCAAATGAAAGAAACAGGCTTTGAGCTGCTGATTACACTCAGGTATCTACCCAAGGTCCCCTTTGTACCAACACGTGACCACTACCAGCTGAAGACCTCCGCGAACAGATTGCTGTGGCAGAGCAGCGTCGTGACATTACTGTGAAACGCGGATAGGAGCGAAGCAACGAGAAAGGCCTGGGAACTAGGATGCAGACGAGAAGGAGGTGCACTAGAATGAGACACATTTTTAGTAGTCACTACCCAAAGTTGAGCTCTTGCAACTCATTGCCTGGCAACAGGGAAGGCGGCTTCGCTCCTCAAAAGCTGAGAAAGAGCAGAGGAGGAGAAGAGCATCCCCAGAGAAATCCCCCAGGGATTTCTTAGCCAGATGTTTACAAACTATTGTTGAAATTCTTGAAGGTGAAGGATTGTAACCTGTGTGCGAAGGGTGATGAATGAAGGACAGAGGAAAAAAAACAAAACAAAACAAAACAGAATTTGCCCCGAAAACGAATTCACCTGCCACCACCCCATTTTAGGAACGAGACGTCTAGATCATCCACCCTGAAGCCGATTTGCTGCTGACTGCACGCACGAATCCATGGTCAGTCCCCCTGTGGTCTATACAACGGGAGTGATGCGGCTCCGTTAGCAGCCGTCACTGCCCCGGTATCTTACTCAGGCACATAGTAACTGTGTCCTACGTAAATGCAATTGTCCTACGCTACTGCCGTTTGTTCCCGAGTTTGTTTGTTTATTTTTTGAATATGAAATGTTTTGTCAAATTGGTTTCCATACAACACCCAGTGCTCATCCCAACAGGTGCCTCAATGCCCATCACCCACCCTCCCCTCCCTCCCACCCCCCATCAACCCTCAGTTCATGCTCAGTTTTTAAGAGTCTCTTATGCTTTGGCTCTCTCCCACTCTAACCTCTTTTTTTTTTTTCTTCCCCTCCCCCATGGTCTTCTGTTCAGTTTCTCAGGATCCACAGAAGAGTGAAAACATATGGTATCTGTCTTTGTCTGTAGGACTTATTTCGCTTAGCACAACACTCTCCGGTCCCATCCACGTTGCTGCCCAAGGCCAGATTTCATTCTTCCTCATTGCCAAGTAGTATTCCATTGTTCCCGAGTTTAAGACGTCTGCTTTAGAAAATTCTATACCTGATTATGAGCCCGGCAGCCCTTTACAAATTTGTGCCTATTTGATCCTCCCGACAACCCTGTGAAGACAGGACTATTATTTTCCTCATTTTAAAGATGAGGAGACCTAGACCAGAAGTTCCAGTACACGCCCAAAGTTCCCCAGTCAGACGTGAGTTCTAATCCCAGCTCTGCCACTTTCTGGCTTTAAGACCTGTTCTCTCAACCAGTACACAAAGTTGCCTTCGTATGGAACGTAAAACGGAGGAGCAGAGCGTGGGCAGCCACTTGCCACTAGCCTTAGGATCGTTTCTCCTCTTCTCCAGCGTCGCATTTGTTGCCGTTGACGGTATCAGATAAGTTTACGAATGTTGAACGTGATTCACAGGTTCAGCCATTCTGCTCTCTTTCTCCCGCATTGTGCTTCCTTGCACGTTCATTATTCCTTTCTCCAAAGAATATTGGAAGCGTGGCACCCAAGTGGGTTTTCTATCCGTTGTCCTTAATGAGCGAGGTGTGGCATTTTGTTTCTCCCTTAACATCTCTCTTTCCAAAAAAAAGATGTCTCTCTCTGTTTTGGTGGGTTGAAAACAAAATGTGGTCCACGGCCACGAAATGTGAGGATGACATATTCTACACTCCGGAAAACCATTCTGGACACAGATGTGTTGTTAGTAGCTGGAGATACCTGAGTTCTGCACGGAGCCATTTAGGCACAGACCATGTCAGGCTTTAAGCTTCCATGAAAAACATGTCGGAGTTAGACACTAGGTCCCTGGCTAAACTCCTCTTGATATTTTAGTGTTTTAATCTTTTGTTCATGTATTTTAATGAAATCATCAAAAATAATAGCATCCTCTTTGGAAATATGTATTCTTCGTTTATTCTTTTGTTCAGTACAATGAGCTGACATTTCTAATATGCTAAGAAGAAGATTGCACTTTCATATATTACCGAGATAAGCCCTTGAAATTTACTAGCCATCACGATTTGCCGCTTTCAATGATTAATTACCTGTTGGCACACTTTTCAGAGGTATTCTTTTTAGCTATTTCCTTTCATCGTGACCTACCCTTTTTTCTGAGTAACCTTTCGTGTACAGCTCAAAAGAGTATTAGTAAAGGTTTATTTTGTTTCTTGGGGCAGCGATGCTCGTGTATAATTACAATGCAGATCATAACCACAGTGAAAACGAAAGCCCCAATAGCAAGAGGAGGCTAAGTATCATCTTGTGACAGTTCTGATTCTTTAATACTTCTACAAAGACCTTAGTAATCTGGAATAATTCGCGCCTTTAATCTATCAGGCCACCAGGATTCATGCATCTATTCATCCAGCAAATTTTTATGGCACGAATACAGAACTTCACGTACTGTTCGAGATGCCAGAAGATAGTGTATAAAACATAATCCCCGCCCTTGTGGAGCTTATGTTCTAGACGAGGTAGACACGTGGTAGACAAATAAACGAATATATAATTCGCTTTAGCAAATAAACAAGCAGGATTAAGGGGATAGGGCATGCTGAGAGACAGGGACCACTTCCACGTAGGGGTGGTCAGGGAAAGCCTCTCTATGAAGGTGGCATTTGACGGACAAGAGGGGAGGGTTCAGGTGGAAATCTGAAAGAAAAACATTCCCGACAGAGACATCCTCAGATTCAAAGGCCCTGAGGTAAGAAGATGCTTGGCGCGTTCAAGGGACAAGCTAGGAAGCCGGTGTGCCTGGCCTAAAATGCGGCAGAGAGCAAATGATAGATGAGAACCGCGAAGTAGCTGGGATCGGATAGCGTGTGGTGTTGCCGTCCAAGGCCAGGACTTCGGCTCTGGCTCTGAGATGGGAAACATTAATTAATGTTTACCTGCAAGGATGGCCTTTATGGCACCAGTGGCCGGCTGCCGCGGTCAGCGAATGCTGCCGGGGAGGCCACGATCTCCCCCAGCCCTCGCTGACTGTGCTTTGTTCCACAGCTGCAGGATGAACCTCAGACGTGAACCCAGCATCGTGGGCATTCGTGCTGTGGGTCACCGTGGGATTGGCAGGAATGTGTAATTAGTTCAGGCCATCCCATCCATACTGCAAGGAGGAAAAAAACTAGTACATTCGTTGAACTCAGCCGTCAGCAATGCAGGAAAAACAACTCCCACTGAAGTGAGTCAGTAGCATCTTTATAAACCAAAGCAAGCATATTATGCCTTAAGTGATGGCTCAGTGGCCTCCAGGAAGGAATGCACCTTCCTGAGCACCTAATTTACTACCAGGCTGTGACTCAGGCTCCGGGAAAATTGAACCTGTTATTGCTTACTCAATATACAGTAAGCAACCGTGGGTAAACGTGGAGACTATTTAGAAGGACAGAGAGTTAATGTTGTTCCGAAATCAAATATGGAACCTGGAGAAGTTCTCACGCCGGCTTTGGATGTATGTCCGTCCTCCAGTGACCGGGTGCTGTTTGCACATCATCTCTCTGCTTGCTTTTTTTTTTTTTTTTAAATGTTTATTTATTTATTTTGAGAGAGAGACCGCATGAGCGGGAGAGGGGAGGAGAGAGAGAGAGAGTCCCAAGCAGGCTCCGTGCTATCAACGCAGAGCCCGATGTGGGACTCAAACCCACAAACCATGAGATCGTGACCTGAGCCGAAAGCAAGAGTCAGACACTTAACCGACTGAGCCACTAGGCGCCCCTCTTTGCTCTCGTATTGGAGTTGTGCACATAATTTTGTGTTTGCGCAAAATGAAACACTACGCGAAATTAAACACTGCGGTTCTAATGGCTTCACACCTATTTAATTTGCCTTCTCTTATTTCCTTCTAATGCTAGAAAATTAGCAAAATCCCTGACAGCAGGGCACGGCCTATGGCACCACCGTTAAAGCTCTGAGGTTTGAAGCCCTCTTAGTGTTTACTCAGAATATTTGTACTGTCCTTTATTCTGCTCACTTAGCTTACAGCCTCCCTGTTCATTCCTTTCCCCTATGGTTTTCAGCAAATATCCAGCTTCTGTAAACATTCTCTCAGTAGATCAGAATGGCAGGAAATAGAACGGCAGTGACACCAAAGTGTATTTGAAGCGTATCACGTCGGGTGATTGGCGCGCTCGTGATCTCACCATGTAGGACGGCGATTTAAAAATGGAGCCTTATTATCTTATACAAGCATATAATGCACAGTGTTGCTTACAGTTCACTGAGATCAAATCGACTCACGTTCGGCTAGACATAGAATGGACAACGTACATGTTCTTTTAGGTACTCTCACAGTGGCGACTTTGGTTGTCCTCTTGGGATTCCGAACAATCTGTTTTTAGGACTCAACATCAGCTATTTCTATTCCAGTCTATCCCTCGACCTAGGACAGCCACACTTTTTCCAAGACTGGTAAATGCTTAGCTGCCGCTGACACTAGAACACTTAATTATAACAGATGGAATTAGTGAATTGTTGGAATCAAATGATTCAAATGAATCGTTTTCCAATGGAAGAAATGCTCAGTCAGGTTATCCTAGTAGGAAGCTGTTTATGCATAGTAGGGCTCTGTCTGGCTGGGCTGCTGGGGACTACAGAAGTCAGTTTGGGTCTGTCGTCTCTCACTGTAAGAACACACTTTGGGGCACTGCACGAGCTCTGGAGGCAGCTTGGGAAGTGCTCTTTGGACAACCGTCTGGAGAAGGCAACTGCTGTTCCCAAAGCGCTCAGCATCTGGTTTAGGAAAAACAAAGCACATTGATAGGCCCTTAAGAAATCTTGGTTGACTTAAATGAGTATAATCCCCATAAAATGGTATCTAAAATAATCAGTCTCCGCAAGTCAGCCAGACATGATACTGCACATTCTGCAAAACAATAGCCATTATATAAAGATGTTGTTTCGAGAAGCTGTGACTCACCAAGCAGATCACGCACTGTGATTCTGTACATAAACTGACTCGTCTCTGCGGCCGGAACTCATACCCTGCTTTACCTGCGGAACAGTGTAGAATAGCAAGGCTCATCTGAAAATGCATCGTCCGATGTGAACCAGCACATGTAAGCGAACGTCTCCTCTCCTCTCCTCTCCTCTCCTGAACTTGAGTCTCACGTTGGCATTTGAGACTCAACCGCAGAACATCTCCGTGTCTCCTCTCTCCAACGGTGGGTTTCAGAGCAAAGGGAAAATGGATCTGTGACGGGGAGGGAGAGGGAAGCATTGGATGCCGGACCCACACGACCCCCTCCCTGGAGACAAAACTCGGGTAGAACAGGAAAAGGCTGTACGTCTGGCGCGCCCTGTCTCCCTTACAGTCGTCAGTCACCCTTCTGTCAACTGTTTCAGTTGGTAGTCCGCGTTTCACCACTTCTGCCTGGAGCTAAGTGAGAGAGTTTAATTCCGAGGACGGTGATCTCCACACAGGTCCGTGTCCTCTTTCTGTTGGAGAAGGAGTGTTGTTTGCACCCTCACAATGCTGAGGGATATAGTAGGCCCCGTCATGTGGCAACATCCCAGATTGATTCTATCCGAGAGGTTAAAGAAAGAGAAGCGGTCCAACCGCCGATATGATTCATGAATAGACGATGCCTTAGTGATACAGCTTCTCATACACCAATCACATGCGTTTAGAAGAACCTTTGTATGGAATCAATATGAGCCGTAAAAGACCAAATATCGTGAACGTTTAAAGGTTTAGCCGCCCCCCCCCCGATTATCTTTAGAGTAATATATGCAGCATATTTGCCAGTGTAAATTTTTTCCATCACCAGCCACCTGGTAAAAATTAGTATGAGATGAGTGATTTAGCTTTCTTCTGTTCAGATATAATTTCATTATCCCCCTTTAAAAAAATTGGACGTTGTTTATTTGAAATTCAAATTTACCTGAGAATCCTGTATTTTTAAAAATTTTTTTTTTTACAGCTTATTTATTTTTTGACACAGAGAGAGAGCGAGTGTGAGCTAGGGAGGGTCAGAGAGAGAGGGAGACACAGAATCCAAAGCAGGCTCCAGGCTCTGAGCTGTCGGCACAGAGCCCAACGTGGGGCCGGAACTCACGAACTGTGAGATCATGACCTGGGCCGAAGTCGGACGCTTAACCTTAAGACTGAGCCACCCAGGCGCCCCCCCCCCCCTTTTTTTTTTTTGAGTCCTGTATTTTTTTAATGACGTGTGATACTTTTTCCTCTGTGTGCCGTGAAAAGAGGAGGTGCCGATCATTAGCTGGGAGCCACCAAAGAGTTGCATACCTAGCACGCGGAATCATGACGGGTGGCTGCTCGGATGTTCGAGAAGTGCAAGTCATTTATTTGAATGAAAAAAAATCATAGCCACGCAGAACATAAGGAAGAAACTCAGGAGGAGATCAGTTACATATTCCCTGTGACCCAGTAATTCTCTGCAATCCCAGTGGCTCCCCCAGCCTCCGAAGCACAGTAATTGGTTCGGAGGAGACATTTTCCCATTCAGGAGACAGCTCTCTGCTACATTTGGCCCTGGCCTTATTTCTCCAATCTGGCTTAAGTTGAGGAACGTTCTTGCTAGATTCGTAGGGGAACGCATGTGAGATTGTGAAAGGCCTTGGACACCAGGCCAGGCAGTTTGGATTTTACCCTGTAGGCAGCAGGCAGCCATTAAAAGATGTCGGACAGGAGCAATGATAATGATAAGAGATATTAAGGGAGTGTTATGGTTCTGTTCCCAGCATGAACATGACCGGAGAATTCATCTGTACTAGCTGTCTAGTTCAGCTTTTTCCAGCATGCAGATTTTCAGGGCCAGCTGTAAGAGCTCGATGGTAAGAGAACAAAAGTCAGAATTGGTAATGCGAATGTAATTGCAAAGAGAGGGATTTTCGTGATCCAGATCACCGGGAACAGAGAATAATAATCATTTTAAAGAGTGACTGTAGAATTATTTGTTATTTTGTTTGAGTTCTTTGAAACCGCTTCCATGCTATGTAATTACCTTAAGTTTTAAGTGTTCCCTGCGGGGATAATTTATGCATCTTACATTCTCATGCAAATGCTTTAACGGTCTACACTGTTGAAAATGAAAGCCGAAAATTATTCCAAATAGGTCATGGTTGTGCGAAGCTTATGAAGTATTAATCATTTTTACAGAGTCTCACAGTTTATATTCTATATTCTGGCATTGTGTTTTCACCTACGGTAATACTTAGGTAACAAATATTTGAAAATCTAAATTGCGTATTTTGATAAAGCAGTGTAATTTGCCGATTTCAACATGAAACGTCATCCAAACCCTTTAAAAAAAATTACTATAAAAATGTTATGGTATCTCAGGATATACAGAACAAACCACATTTAATTTAAGCGAAGCTACCGAAAGCTTATTTGTGAATCCTGGCTGGATACTTGGTTTAAACCCTCCCGAAATGAACGGCGTTTTTAGAATTCAGGTATCACTGCTGTGGTAATAAATGGATCGCTGGTGACGGCACTTTGGTCATAAATAGGGAGCCGGTTTTGTTTACCGCGACATAGCTACATGCCTAAGCGTGACATTTCTCTTACGAAATAGCCCGCTTGATGCTAGCAGCCTTCAGAGTGTCTTATTTTAATGAACTTTCACGCGACTTGTCCGCAGCAACCCCGAGTTTCTCAGGGAAACCGATCTCTTTGTTGTTTTCAGAGTTGGATGTGTGTTACACACAGGAAACTCCCCAGCAAGAAGTAGGTTTTTTCTTCCATCAGGCTCCTCTGGAGGTACCGACTTTGCAGGAGAACATAAGCTGCCCTGGGCGGGCAGCTTCTCCCCGAGCTCTGAGCACACCTGGGAGTTGGGACAGGAAACAGATTTTTCTCAGCAGAGGAAAGACAATTCACTTTCCCACCTTCCTTCCCCGTTCAACCTTGGTGGGGGTGCACGGATGGCAGGCATTTCGCAGAGGGTCACAGGACTACAGAATTAGGGAAAACAAATCTTCACACTGACTTTCTGTGTGTTCACTTTTTGTCTGTTTTTCCCCCCACCCCATCTCTCTCTCTCTCTCTCTCTCTCTCTCTCTCTCTCTCTCGGGCATGTGCTCGCTCCCTCTCTCCTCCCCTTCCCCTGCAACATACACGCATGCACACACACATCTTCCTAGATTGATCTCTGTGTCTCCTTACCCATCACCCACATCTGTACCTAGTCTCAGTAAACATGCTCTGGGGTCATCCCTGGAAACCTCCTAGGGTAGAGAACGAAAACAAAAATCGAATGTGTTGAAATTCAGTCATGAACATTTGGCAATAGAAGAATGAATTTTCCGGGGCGCCTGGGTGGCTCAGTCGGTTAAGCGTCCGGCTTCGGCTCAGGTCATGATCTCGCAGTCCGTGAGTTCGAGCCCCGCATCGGGCTCTGTGCTGCCAGCTCAGAGCCTGGAGCCTGCTTCAGCTTCTGTGTCTCCCTCTCTCTCTGACCCCCCCCCCCCCCCCTCAAAAATAAATATTAAGAAGAAGAAGAATGAACTTTTCAGGGCATGATCTCGGAGAATGGTAAATGAACGCATTAATGGAAAGCTGGCTGGCGGTGTGGGGAAAGCGCAGCTGAGGCCGAGCTGTGTGTCAGGACTCTTCCTCCCCTCTCTGCAGCTCAGGAACAGATCAGGCTGCAGAGTCTTAAGTGTTTGTGCAGCCCTGAAAGCATCCTCAAAATAAGGACCTCTCACATGTCAACACCAGCCACCTTCAACAGATTCCGGCGTCCTCTGGAAGGAGGGCGTCCCTGCTCTGGAGTTTTTCTCTAAAAGAGAGTGTGAAAACCCAGTTCCCATATCTTAGCATCTCTGGTCCCATTTCTTCAGCGGTAAAAAGAGCCCTTTAGACAGAAGAAAAAAGTCTACCAGAATCCATTAGAATCATTCCCTTTGTCATCATCATCGCTATCAAACTGTCCCTTAGCTGTCAACTCGAATGCCATGACAATTTACGCAGTCAGAGAAAACTTTAAAAGTAGGCACAGCTTAAACATAAGGGACTATTAGATTTTTTCACGACCGTTGTTATTAGTAACCTACACTATGAAAGTAGAAGTAGCAAAACAGTGGTTTGGAACAAAAGAAGTGAGATAATAATGTTGTACTTTTGGCGGCATAGTAATTAAAACGAGACATGCAAATGCCGTCTGGCCCATTATTACTGGATTGTTGCACAGATCTCCTTACTATGATGTGCGTTCCACTGGTACACATTATAGTAATGCAAATTTTAGACTCTTAGGATATTTTAAGCCCCAAATTCAGAGCTCATGTATTGTTAGCCTTGAAAAGGAATCACTGCTGAAAGCGATTCTCATGCATACACTTTAATGTGTAACATGAACCCCCCCCCCCCCCACACACACACCAGAAGTGCAGATTAAGGCGAGGGAAGGGATCCTGGAGTCAGCGGGAACTCACACGCACGCTAGCTGCCTTCCACGCCCCCTGCGGTCCCCACTCTGAGGCACACACTACTGGTCTTCTCTCACGGGTGCAGGATGGGAGCTCAGGCTTTTGCCCACAGTCAGCCATCTGGAAAGTGGAAGAGGCGGGTTTGAACAGAGATCTTCAGGGTTCAGAGAGGCAGGACACACGAAGAGGAGGAAGGGCTGGACCTTCGGCAGATACTGGAACTGTCATTTAGAGGAGAATGGACATCGCAGCCTCTGTCTTACACAGCGATGATTTGTGGGAAAAGGCACACTTGCGACCAAATTTATAAAGAAAGAACTTGTTAAGGTCTTCTTTCCCATGGTTTTGTCCCTTGTGGGGAGGTGGGGGGACTCTTCTCCCAGGCCATCCCTCTGAAGTTATCACAGAGGGCTGCGACCAGGGTTAAATCAGATCATCGTATACACACAGGGGCCTCCCATCATGCTTGGCACATGTCAGGTTCTCAGAAAGTCATAGCTTGGAACGAACTCTTCCGTTTGTGTCTTGAATTGATGAGCCGACTTCCCCCATTCGGATTCATGGTCAGTAACTGTCGATAGCATCCTCTCGTGAGCTCTTTTCAAAGGGCAGATGGGAGTTAGAAATGCACGGTCTTCATAGAAAGAAGACTCTCTTTGCAACTTCCTATCCCCGGAAGTAATGTGCAGGTGCCATGTGATGGGGCGGTCCAGTAGCCCTCTGTGGCACCTTTCTCATTCTTGGTTTTATAGATTAGGCCTTCGCACCTTGCCCGGGGACTCCGGGTTTTATGGTTTGCGGTGGAAAGCACGCTCAGTGACTTCCATTTGAGCAGCCACTGTTGTCTAGCTTTGCTTCCCTACCTGTGCAAGAGAAGAGATTAGAAGTCTTTGAAGAAGTAGGAAGAAGTAGGCGCCTGCCTATTGTAAGTGACTCTGCTGCAGAGACAGACCCTATCAAATTTCACACAACCGCTATCCAACGCAAACCAGAATGACGATCCTCGAAATCGCCTGAAGTCTCAGAACATCCTGCGCACCCATCTTGGTATGATTTCATTTTTAATAGGCCACCGACCTCGCGGGGGTTTTTTCTCTGATCCGCAGGGCAAGAACCTTTCTCCTTTGCATGCCAGTTTGCCGGATCTCTGGGAAAAGTTTTCCGAGTTCCCAGGCGTGTGAATTTTCAGACAGGAGTTTGCAACAACTACTTCAAAAGATACAAGCTGCAAAGTTGATTCTCTGGCTGTGCACAAATACTTCCCAGGCCCTTCTCTTGGCATTGGCTTTAGGGCCCTCTCTGAAGTTCTTACACAGAAGAGTACCACCACAAATGAGAAATCACCATAGTACCAGGCAAGCTTTGCCCAGTGGGCACGAATGCATGCTAGTAAGCAGCCAGAAGACCGGCAAGTTTATTTTTAGAAATCAGGTCTGATATTTGATTCCCCTCTCAATACACGTGGGTCAGCCATTCTGTAGGAAAAACCAACATCCAGAGTTAATGCACATCCTAGACCAAGAAAAAAAAAAAAGTTTTAGGGAGTTATTCAGTTAAGAGAAGTATTCTTCCCTTGGGAAGAAAATGTTTTGCCACAAACTTCTGTTAAACAGGAGGGTTAAACCCAGCAAGATTTGAAAACTCCTGTTGTGGTCACATTGTCTCTCCACAGTGTATCTTACAGAAAATGAAGTACGTCTTCTACCTAACTGCGTCGCCTAAACAATCTGTGTTCTTCTGGAAGGTTTGGGTCACACTAACACCGTCTTGAGCCAATTATGCAGCCTTGAAGACATGTGGCCCATCCATCTGCTTTATCACAAATCGTAGCAAAGTTATTTATCGTACCAAACATATTTGCTTGACCAGGTTTGGAGCTGAGTGAGGCCTTTGGATCACATAATTTTTGAATCATGACAAAAACAGCCCCTCTTAGGTTCTGTAAGGGATGCATTGTTTTTGTTCTTTCTCCTGCTTTTTTTCTAGCTTACTTCAGTGTTTATAAAAATAAAATAAATTCCAGGCCACCTGGGTGACTCAGTCGGTTAAGCATTCAACTTCGCCTCAGGTCATGATCTCGCAGTCCGTAAGTTCAAGCCCCGCGTCGGGCGCTTTGCGGACAGCTCAGAGCCTGGAGCCTGCTTCGGATTCTGTGTCTCCCTTTCTGCCCCTGAACTCCAGGCCTCAAGTATGGCCATATCTGTGTCCTAATTCTGTTTTAAACAGGCCATCGGTTGACAAGCTCCTTGATATATTTTTGGTGGTTTTTGTTTTGCGAAAAATTGGGAAAAAAAAAAAAAGCATTATGGCATGCTGGCATATTTTGTAGGGTCAACATAAGATTAATTAAAGGATCTATTAAATACCTTGGAATTTGAAAAATACTACTAAGAAATTTCATTGTAACCCTATGAGGAAAAATAGGCCCGTATCTGTCATCTTAATTATAATTTGCATTTCTTTACAAACGGTTGCTTAATCACACGTGCACTTTTAGGTCATTTTGTCGCCTGGTATTTCGTGAGGCCCATTCATAAGCACCTCATTTCTTTAGTGCTGTGGCTTGAAGCACTGCGGCCTTTTGGGTCCGCCACAGACAGAGATGAAAAATGGGGGAGAGCACGAAGCACAAGGTGTAATTCACGTGCAGTCCCAATTTGGGGGCCGAACTGATACTCTTCCGTATTAATAAAACACGTATAAGCAGACCCTTTATCAATGCCTGGTTTTCCGGGCACGTATTTTGAGAAGTCATCCCACGTCGCATGTTTATGGGGCCCTTTTCCACACGCCTTGCCTCCTTGGATCCTTGTACGACAATCCAGGAAGGGCAGCGGGACCCGCGGGGTTTGCACCCCACCCGCCCCCTGCCATTTTCACAGAGCTTGGGCGAACAGAACTTAATTGAAATGTTTAGCTCTTTGCAGACCCAGAGACCAAGAGTAGAAGTTTAGCGCCCCTCTCTTGGTTAACACGAAGTGTCTTCATTCTTGTAGCTGAAGCAGGATTTGGTCCCTGTTACTCCCTCTTGTCTTTCCCCCTCCCCGCCTCCTCTCCTTCCGGCCCTCATGCCTCCCTCCTCTCTCTTGCTGTCCTCCGTCTCCAGTTTCTGAAGTTGAATGTATCTGTAGGCCTCCTCCGTCCTTTTAGCCACTGCTCTCTCTGCCCTCGCAGGCAGGTTCTGACTCCTCAGTGTCCACTGGGAAACAGCCCTCTCTTCCTGGGGTGCCACATAACCCTTCTCTGGATCTGGACCAGGGAGCTTCCGAGCTCCCTGCATATGTGACTGCATTCTTTCGTGTATTTCTTTCACCATGTGGGAAACTGATCATTGACTGTAAGCCAGGCCTTATGCTAGGAGCTGCCCTCAAGGATCTCACAGTCCAGAGGATATTTGAATGAGCAAACCATTGTCTGTTTATCATGAATTAGTAGCTGCGGTGCCCTGGGTGAGTACCGATTCCCCCTCTTCTCCAACCACTCCCTTCCCATTCTTTGATCTTAATAATAATGAAGTTCATTCACATCGAATATACCCTGGGAGAGAACATCAAAGTCCTGAACATAATAATTAATCCTGGATTTCTAAATCACTGATCGAGGGGAGACCTATGTAGAGAATATAGGTATAGTTACAGCATCACCCCCCCCCCCATGGGTATGATTTGTATTTTATGGTTCTATTTTTAAATTTTTTAACAGAGTTGGAAATCTAGTTTTAATTTGCATATTATTTTCGTTAGGCTGGGGAATAATTGAAACACACGAGTCAGACGTGCTTAAGTAACCTGCTAACTTTAAATCTAGAGAATTAATTGTCATCTGAACATGGCTCAGAATTAGAAGAGTGACCCTTGCTTTTGGCAGTAATTGTTAAATTAATTGGATTGTCAGGCTATGCAAATGTAGCCAGAAGACAGGAGGCCGGAAGTGAGAGGATTGAAGGGAGAGATGAATACTTTAAAAGGCCACCCATGTATCTGTAAACTGTTTTTGTCTCTGTGTTCTCTGGTGCCCGACGTACAAAACGTTATGTGTGAATAAAACAAAACGTATCGAGAGCTATTCACCTAGACCAGGTTGTGTGTAGTTAGTTAGCAATGGCACGTACATACGCGAAAGTCTGTACCGAACGTGCGACACTGTTACGCGAGCTGTGTTCAGTAATCCAAAGGCTCAGGGTGGCCATTTTATTGATAGACAAGCTCTGTAGACTCTGTTGCTCTCTTGAGATCCAAGGGAATCACTGCAGCCCATTTAAAAAATAGTTCTTTTGAAGGTGCCTGGGTGGCTCAGTTGGTTGAGCATCCGACTTCGGCTCAGGTCACGATCTCACGGTACGTGAGTTCGAGTCCTGCGTCGGGCTCTCTGCTGTCAGCACAGAGCCCGCTCTGAATCCCCTGTCCCCCCCTCTCTCTGCCCCTTCCCCGCTTGGAAGCGCACGCTCCCTCTCTTTCAAAAATAAATAACCATTTGATAAATAAATAAAAATACAAAATACTTCCCTCGAGAGAAAAGTGCTAAAGGGGAACATTTACGGTATGCCTGGCAATCCCCAAAGCTCCCCATCGTACCGACGTGCGGACTCCAATGAAACACGGCCACCTTACCAGTGGTACCGTAGCTGCGAAAGGGGGACAGAGTATGAACAATCTGCTGTTAAGGCCTGTGTTTGCTGAGTGACTTAACCTTAATCAGGAAGGCATTGGTCTCGGCGTGCATCTGTTGGTCCTGGAGATGTGTTTAGGGCACCGAGATGACATAAAGGATGTACGGATCTTTTTTAGCCCTCACCTTTTTGGTCATGGCCCCCAGGGATGTAGGTCCACAGCACCTGCTGAGTGATACGGCCCCTCCGTGGCTGCCCTTGGGGAAACTGCCACCACAGCCCAAGGTGCTTCTGACCTGGCTTCAGCTCCAGGAGGCCAGAGAGGCATCGCGCCCTCGCCATACTTTACTCTCAGAGTCAGGGCAACCCAGGGCACTCCTGCTTCTTCTGACCCTAATAGAAAAGAGTGCTTTACACAGGCCAAAGCCTTTCCTTCCGGGGCAAAGGTGTTTTCCGGCACACCGTTGGCTCTGGGGGTTGTTTGCACATAACCAACGTTACCGATTGTGCTAATGGCTTCTTCTGTGCCTCTCAGAGTCTGTGTAGAGGTCTTGAGCCCCGATAAGGGTGGCTGACCATTACTGTTTGTGGCTAGAGGCGTTCTCCAGTGTGTTCTTGGAACGTGATGCAGAAGGCTTCAGATGTTTCCTTCTTGTCAGTGATATCTCAACCTCCAAGAAACGATTCCCCCCATAACAGTGACTAAATTGGTAAAGAGAAATGGTCGATTTTGCTCCTGGATCTGCTCATTCTGCATAGATCCTTCTCCCTTACCCCAAATAGAGTCATTATCACTAACTGGTATGGATTCTTTAGGTAAAAAGGTTCGATATTCACTGAGAAAACACTAACCTCGGACTTCAAGGAGAATAGAGAGGATGGCACAGAGGAGATTTAAAGACAGATTGATTAGTTCATGAACCGAAAAGACGTTATTCCTCTGGAAAAAATAATACATAGATATGTGAGAGAAACAACTTTTAAGAGAAATCGATGCATAAAACGTTGTAAGATGCAAGAAAGCACCCTTTCTTTTGTACCCATGCCAGATAACTTCTTAGCAACTATGCAGGGAATGCTTGGCATCTCCTGAAAGCGTTCATTTATGATGATGGCAGACGTTTATCTCATGCGTGTGAAATACAGAAAAGTGATGCTCAAGGCCACTAGGGTACCTTTTTCTGTATTTTTTTCTCTTTTCAAATTTTTATCTAAATATCAGTCAACACCCAGTGCAGTGTTGGTTTCAGGAGTAGAGCCCGGTGGTTCATCCCTTTCGTACAACCCCCAGTGCTCATCCCAACAAGTGCCCTCCTCAATGCCCATCCCCCATCTAGCCCATCCCCCCACCCAACACCCCTCCATCAACCCTCAGTTTGTTCTCTATCGTTCAGAGTGTCTGGTTTGTTTCCCTCTCTTCTCTTACCTCCCCCCGCCATGCTCCCATATGTTTGTCTGTTCTGTTTCTTAGATTACAACGGTACCTTTTTCGAGAGCACTGCTGATCATCTCCCGATCAATCAGAGGATGTTGATTCCTTGCCCTGTGTCTTCCCGGCATCCCCCGAACAGGGCTTCCCTGATAGGGTCAAATCCAGTACGTGTTACTGAGGTGACTCACGGCTGAGACAGAGACGCGGCCGTACCCCTCTTCCCTTTGCGAGCCCTTCCTGTGTCGGGTGGGATGTTCACATTTTTCGGCACTGGATAAAAACGAAGCCTCTTCTGCCTACTCATTCCAACACTGGATGAAATGACAGTGACACACACACAGAACAGAACAGTCCCTTGGTTG
Source organism: Panthera uncia (assembly GCF_023721935.1). NCBI lineage: Eukaryota > Metazoa > Chordata > Mammalia > Carnivora > Felidae > Panthera > Panthera uncia. The sequence continues at coordinate 109,447,598 of NC_064817.1, read as the reverse complement.
CTTCCACATTCTTTTTTTGGCCTCATTTCCCGCTCTACTGAGTTTTTGAGTCCAAATTTAGTGGTGATGACTAAGAAATTGCCAGGATGTGACAGAGCATCCAGCTCATTGAGTTCTTCCTTGCCATTTTCCAATAGTTGTAACAATCGCCAAGTTTTGCCTCCTAACGTCGTAGGTGCCAGCATCTGTGTAGTATCTGTTATTCTTAACAGATGCTAAATCGCGCGTGCAGGATCTGTCCGTGCAATGACAGCCTCCTTCTGCAGACAGCTGATTCCATATGGTATTAAGAAAGTTCCCTGCCGACTTTTTACTGGTTGATACTTCTGAATCCTGGAATTTCCAAGACTTAAATCGGAATCTCTGAAATCCGAATCCCGTGAGCGATAGGTAAGCGGTCTGCTGTGTGCAAGGCAGCCCGACCAGTCGGCCGTGAGGGTAGAAGATGGGTTCAGAAAATACGACAAGTTCCCTGCCATCTGGAGCCGCTCATGCATGTGCCTGAGTCACGGGGCCCGCTAGAGGTGTAGGGAGGGCTTAAGGGAGCACCAATTCGCGTGTCATCAGCTCTGAGGATCTCTCTTAAGAGATCCTCTGTGATTCCGGAGGCAGTCATAGCTGAGCTAGGCCTTGAAGGATGAGAGGAAAGCCAGTAGGTAAAGACAGAAGAATGACATCCCAAGCGAAGGAAATGAGCGGCATCTGGAAAGGCACAAAGGCACACGTGAGTCTGAATGGTGGGGAATTTTATTTTATTTGTATTTTTTATTTCTTTTAGCTTTTATTTAGTTTTGAGAGAGAGAGGGAGAGGGAGAATGTGAGCGGGAGAGGGTCAGAGAGCGAGAGGGAGAGACAATCCCAGGCAGGCTCCATGCTGTCCGCGCAGAGCCCGACGCGGGGCTCGATCTCGTGAAGCTTGAGATCATGACCTGAGCCGAAATCAAGAGTCGGAAGCCTCACCGACAGAGCCACCCAGGCACCCCACGATTTGTGGGAAATTTTAAATTTTTAAAAATTTTTTAATGTTTTTTATTTTATTTCTGAGAGAGAGAGAGAGACAGGGCACGAGCGGGGGAGGGGCAGAGAAAGAGGGAGACACGGACCCAAAGCAGGCTCCAGGTTCTGAGCCGTCAGCACAGAGCCCGACCTGGGGGCTCGAACCCACCAACTGTGAGATCATGACCTGAGCCGAAGTCGTCTCTCAACCGACTGAGCCACCCAGGTGCCCCTGGGGAATTTTAGATGCCATGTCAAGTCGCTCGTTTTACTGTAAGGCAGGTGACACCATCAACAGTTCCCAAGGAAGGGAACTTTGCTTTGGGGTGGGGGGGAATCTGCTAGCAGAAGAGGAGAGACCAGTTCGGAGGTTAGGACAGCAGGCCAGTGGAGAGGTCAGAGGGCGCCAGCTCGATCAGTCGCAGTGAAAACGGAAGGTGAAGCTCGTGGACGGGAGAGATTGTGCATGAACTTGAAGGTCCCCCGGAGTTTTAAGTCCTTCCCCTTTTCCTGGTCTGAATTCCTGCCCATCCTTCAAAGGTCAGCTAAAATAACACCCTCTCTGTGAACGCTGCCCCTCTGCAGCCCCCAGTGAGGGCGAAAGCGGGCTTCCTCTGTTGTCCTAAAAACCCCGCCTGCGAATACACTGCAAGTTTCCTGAGGCCCCTGCTTATTTACCTGTGAACTCTTTGTGTCACCCAAGCATACAGTGGGGTCGTCAGAAAACCATGTATACGTGAATGAATGAATGCGACCTTCACACAAGACGTTAAACGCAGCCCTTTTGCGGGACCTGCCTGAGCACATCGCGTCCCACCGTTGGGAGAATCCTCCAGAGGGGGGGTTTCACAGCCCGTAAACAGAACGCTTCGGCTCCTACATGCAGTAGTTGCCTTGGAAATACATTTTTCTTGACCAGGTTGAATTTGTGTGAACCTTCAGAGGACCTGTCAAGTGTGCCCCTAGGCTGAAATAACCCCCAGAGAGGACTCTCTAATCCATGCACTGGGTGAGAATCGGTGAGATGACGGAGTGACCCAGATTTCGTGGATTCCCAGAAGAGAAGAGAACGCTCTGTTGTTTCACTTTCAGAGAAAGGCCGCCTCATTTGAGGAATCTGTCCCTCTTTGCTGAAGTGACTGTCTCAGAGCACTTCAGGTTCTGTCCCTCGGACAGCGTGCGTTGCTTAGACTGATACCTAATCTGAAAATGAACGAAGGTAGGACCGTGGAGGCATTGTGCGGAAAAGGCTGGTGTCCAGAAAGCACACGATTTTTTTTAATGTGTTTTCATGTTTATTTATTTTTGAGAGAGAGAGAGAGAGACAGAGCGTGAGCAGGGGAGGGGCAGAGAGAGAGGGAGACACAGAATCCGAAGCAGGCTCCAGGCCCCGAGCTGGCAGCACAGAGCCCGACGTGGGGCTCGAGCCCACGAATCGTGAGATCATGACCTGAGCCGAAGTCGGACGCCCAACTGACTGAGCCACCCAGGTGCTCTAGCGCATGATTTTTTTACAAGGTTTTTTTGGTAGGGTTTTATCAGAAGTTATTGCTGAGAACATCTCAACAAATTCCCATTGTTTTCTATGTCTACCACTCTGTGGATTACTGAGAGATGAGAATCTGATGCTCATTTCATTTGGCTTACAAATGGCTGTTTTTAATGGCTGTTTATGGCACACGCCCACATCTGCAAAACGTGAACGAAGGTTTTCAGGTTTTTTTTGTTTTTTTTTTTTCTTTTCTGACACAGTCCGTTTTCATTTGTGGGGGCAAATCCAAAGAAAACATGGCCAGGTACACGGCAGAAATCACATTCCAGGGTTCACAGCCCCCTGGGCTGCTCTCTCGTGCCTGCTTGTAGAATTACTGTAAACTCCTGCTTCCCTATTGATTTGCTTGTAAATGTTACTGTAAGGCAAGGACGAGGTGGGGGGGGGGGAATTTTCTTTTCATTTTTAAGTCAAGGTCCAGTGATTAAGAGACAAATCAATTTGGTTTACCTAACAGCCAACCAAAGGTAGCCTTTCTGTGTAGCATCCCTCTAGAAATATAGGCAGCCAGTAATAAAACACTGTAACACAGCTCTTAGCCTCAGGCAGTTGACAGTGATAGTACAGAATAAGTGGACAGTCTCTGAAAATTAAGTAGAAGGACCAAATGTTTATTTTCTCATATTCAGTCCCGACGACGGCCAGGAACAAAGCCTCGTGTGACAGCTTTATACTTGTCTTTTCGATCTTTAGCTCTTGTATTTGTCCAGTGTATTCCAGTTACGTGGCTGGTTCTAATTTTTCCATTATCTTAGTACAAAGAGAGCGAATCATTGATCAGTAGCACTTACACTTGGGGCTTTTTGCAAAGCATCACGTGAACTGTTATATATAGTCTGGGTTTCCAGTGGTAATAGTCTATGCTATTAAAATAGAGCACCGGTCGTACAAGCTTGAACAAAGTATGTCCGAAACTCCTGAAGGGCAATACCACAGGGTTCTCCATGAAATCCACAGCTATAAATACTGAGCTTTGGTTTATTTACTTTTCTCACAGGAACACTTTACACCTGAGTGCAAATTCAAAGAGTCGGTGTTTGAAAATTATTACGTGACCTATTCGTCGATGATCTATCGTCAGCAGCAGTCAGGCCGAGGGTGGTATCTGGGTCTGAACAAAGAAGGAGAGATCATGAAAGGAAACCACGTGAAGAAGAACAAGCCTGCAGCCCACTTTCTGCCCAAACCACTCAAAGGTAAACCTGATATGATAGGAGCTGTGTACAAGGCAGTCCTTCATCATGCTTGTCTAAGTGGAACGTCATTCTTCCCCATGAAGGCAACTATACAGAAATGGACTGACCTTCTGTAACACTTAAAAACATGAAAAAAGCACTGACAATAGCACCTGATCTTCCGATTTTAATTTTCCCGTAGTACATCTATAGATAGTAGCACCTTAACTTACGTGGGAGTAGCTGATCGCTAACTCAGGACCGCCAGGAGCCCCAAATGACGCCAGAACGGTTCCTGGACAGAAACGCAGATGCTAAAATGTACGCGCACTTACCGGAAAGCTCCTTGGGCCCTCTGCCGGGCCCGGCAATATCGTCCCGGCAGTTTTCATTCGTGGGGTTTGTCTCGCAGCCATTAGTAGGAGGTTAGCAGCAGATTGGACAGAACGAGGGATAGAAATGGGGTGCGGAAGATGAGGCTGTTAGAAGCAGCCGAGACGTGGAGGGAAGGGATAAGGAACGGGGGGCAAAGCAGAGCAAGACCTCCCAGAGGCCACCGGCCTGGGGTTAGAACCGAGGTGAGCGTAGCGGCGGCCCGTCCCCTCGGGTGAGCTCAGCGCTGCTTAGCAGCGTACATTCCGTAGCCACACGACTTGGATTCAAATCCCAGCGCCCCTCTTTACTAACTGGATGGTCGTGTATGTAACCATACAGCACAACAACAATAATAACACGTAGCGTTTCTTGCATTTAAGAATTGGGCTAATATTTAGACTCTCGGAGAGTATCATCTCGAGTATGATAGAAATCGGTGTTTTAAAATGTGTTCGATTTTAATATTTGGCTCACACAGCGTGCTGTAGGTTATATTTAACCTTCGAAGAGCTTTATTAAATGCAGTTTTCGTTAATCCTCTCATGTATATAACCATCAGGGATGGAAATGAGGCATTAGACTTCCTTGCACACTGTGCCAACGCTAGATTTTGCTTAAGCTGAGCCAGTCCATTCTCGGCTGAGTCCCTGGTGGCAGCGTTTTCCGTGTTGGGCTGAAAGCACGGAAGCCTAGTGACCAGGAGAGAAGCTGAGGGCCAGTGCGGGGTGTGCGTTCGAAGGCCTTTGACTCCCATCTGTCTGTGCTTTCCAGTGGCTATGTACAAGGAGCCGTCACTGCACGATCTCACGGAGTTCTCCCGGTCCGGAAGCGGAACCCCAACCAAGAGCAGAAGTGTCTCCGGCGTGCTGAACGGAGGCAAATCCATGAGCCACAACGAATCAACGTAGCCAGTGAGGGCAAAACAAGGGCTCTGTAACAGAACCTTACCTCCAGGTGCTGTTGAATTCTAGCAGGTCCTTCGCCCAAAAGTTCACTTTTGTCAATGACGTTTACCAAACAAACAGGCAGAGTTCACTAGTCTATCTGCCATTAAACCTTTCGATCATCCATACTGAAGCCCCCTAATTTCGATTGAGCTTGTGCAAAAGAATGCCAAGCATGATCAGTGAACTAAATCCTGGAGAGAAGGGCCTGCCCAATTTTCTCATGATCTCACCTGTGCTTTGGGGATGAAAAGCCAAAAACATTTCACAGCACTAATGCTGATAAAAATTTGCTCTCCAACCAAGACAATGTAAAAGACCACAATTGCTCTCCAAAAACAAAAACAAAGCAAAACAAAATTAAGCGCTTAAATGTTTCGTAGGGGCAAACAAAACTTCTTGTGACCTGTGTTGTTTTCTTGGCTTCATGTTTTCCATCTACGCTTGATTCAGACGTATTCTTTACTTGGTAATATTGTGACTCCATGATTTCTGAAATTCAATGGTTCTACTGACTCTGTCACTTAATCCCAATCAACCAAATTCAGGGTTGAATCTGAATTGGCATCTCAGGCTCAAGGTAACAGTGTTCTTGTGATTCTACCATTTTTTTTTTTTTTTTAGATTTATAGTGTATTCTGGTCAAGTTCTTGTGCTGTATTCTGTGCATAGAAATTGAGTTGTATTGTCAACCCCAGTCAGTAAAGGTTACTTAAAAAAAAAAAAGATTATCCTCAAGTGTAGATTTCTCTTGATTCCATTTGTGTTATCATGTCAAACTATCGTTGTGGCTTCTCGTACAAAGACACGAACTGTGGAACTGTGATGTCGTCTTTTGTGTTGTTACAATAAGAAGCGTCCTATCTGTATATGTACGAGTCCTGCTGTTGTTGTATTTGGCATGTGAATATTGTGTACAAGGAAATGTTAAGACTGGTTACCCCTAACCAACATATACTTATACTTGCTTCTGGAAAAGTGTTTAAGACTTAGCTAGGTTTCCATTTAGATCTTCATATCTGTTGCATGGAAGAAAGTTGGAATCTTGGCATAGAGTTGCATGTTAAAATCCGTGTTCCTAAAGTGGACATAGCATGTGCAGGCAGTTTTCTGTCCTGTGCACAAAAAAAAAAGTGAAAAAAAAAAGTTGTTTAATATTTGTTGTTGTATACCCAAATACGCACCGAATAAACTCTTTATATTCATTCAAAGAAAAATCCCTCAGGGTACCTTTATTGTCTGTTGTGTGCCATTAGCTGTCACAGAAACCGGAGCTGAACGTTCAGTTCTGTATATAAGGTCACTGCCCCCCGATCGTCTACAGTCTAGAGATTCACATTAACACGAACGCTCCTTGAAGTGTGTCCGTCGTACTGGTTATTGTACTTAGACTTCAGATTGGAACAGAGAATTCTCATTCCCACTCAGTGATGGGATTGTACAAACGAGACCTGTGTTCTGGTATCTTCTCTGCCGTTCACGCTGTCAGTTCCCCTCTCCGTTGCCCACTTCTCTCGGTGGAGGGAAGGCACACGACTAAATCTCTGCAGTCCTTTCCTACCTCTGAAGGCTGAGGGAAAATGGGAGCGTCTTTAACGTCTGTGACTTCACACTGGCTCCCCAAAGCTGCCGTTGCCTGACAATGCATGCTTCGGGGACAGTCGATATGTGAAGGAAAGCGTGGAGGAACAGGTAAAACCATAACTGCCTGGGACGTGCCAGGACATCCGTCAAAATAGAGTTACTGGGTCCCCAGGCGGCGAGCTTTCGCACAGATGGGTGGCTACCCGTTCCTGAGATGTCTGGGCCAGATTCAGCAGGAGCCCCTAGCCCAGCCCGGTCCGGTCACCCTGTGACTGCCTCTTAAGCCCTCATCCTGCGTGAGCTCTGAAGTCCCACCCGCGGGAAGCGAGGCTGCCTGCCCGCCTAGCTGGGACCCAGGAGCCTTCTTATGTACCACGAGTAGAATCACGCCAATTCTACTCAACCCTCGCCCCTTATTAAGTCTTAACTAATTCTCAATCCTAGAGCAGAGTAACACCGTCTCTGGCGATAACCAAATCAGGACACTGGTGCCTCGGGGGAAGCCCGGTGTAAATAAACCGTGGCCGAAATACCCAGGAAGCGTCAGAGCCATAGTCTCACAGGGCACATGCTGACCCTGAGAAGAGTGGCCCCGCTCAAGCCTGTCACGGGCACCTGAGTCACCTGTGCTGTGAGTCTGCTTCCGTGGTTTTAGGCCGGGCCTGGGAATCTTGAATCTGATGCCCACCCCAGTTTGAGGACCCCTGCTCTATGGCACAGCACTCAATTTCACACTGTCCCCCCGCCCTCCCGCCATCTGTATGTATCCAATCCCTGCATTGTACTGAGCCCAGGGGACAATACGGAAAATAACACTTTCTTCAAGTTACTTGTAACTATTGCAAAGCCAAACAGGGGCGCCCGGGTGGTTCAGTCGGTCGAGCGTCTGACTTGGGCTCAGATCGTGATCTTGCGGTTCGTGAGTTCGAGTCCCAGTCCCGCACCGGGCTCTGTGCGGGCAGGGGAGCCCGCTTGCGTCTCCTCTCTGCCCCTCCCCTGCGTGCGCTCTCTCTCACAAATAAACAGACATTAAAAAGCAAATAAATAACAGCAAAACACATGGCACCATTTCCCCTCCAGGAGTTGGCGTTTGTATCTGGAGGGAGCACGGGCTCACTGCCATGGAACCCTCATACAGTTGGGAGCAGTGACCCCTTCCCACCTCCCTCGGCAGTATGTTGCCCCGGGCCTAAGCCACTCAAGTTCACAGAAGAATCTGTTACAGACTCCGGCTCCTTGATGCCAAATTTTTCAAGCGTCCATTGTCCGAATGAACACACAGCGGGGGGAAATGAGTATCTTTCAGGATCATCTGTCCATCTGAACGAGCTGGTTATAACCATTCTGTGGATGAGAGGTGGCAAAACAGAACAGTGGAGAACTGTAGCCGGGGCAGGTAACTAGTACCCAAAGTATTAGCCGTATTTACAATGACAGGTTGGCATACCTTTCACCAGCTTATTCTGTCACCTTGCCTTGTGACTTTTGCCCCGGAGGGTTGAGAATGCCACACGCTATGGTACATGCACCAGGATCTGTCTCTAATTCTGGGCTGCTTTTTAGCTCCCAAGTGACCAAGAAAGAAAACTCCAAACTTAAGAGAAACAGCATTTGGGTGTTACTCTTTCATAGACCATCCTGGACCTTTCTATGTATTTATTTTTTTAAGTTTTGTTTATTCAAGTAATCTCTCCACCCCGTGTGGGGCTCGAACTCGCCACCCCGAGATCAAGAGTCACATGCTCTTCTGACTGAGCCAGCCGGGCGCCCCCTATGCTGGACCTTTTTAATCTCCTCCACACTCTGCTGCTTTTTAAATGTTAGTTTGAATTTGTTGCACAGAGAACAATAATCTTTGCCAAATCAACCAGCCCTTTTGCTAATATCACATGAGTACAAGTGTCTGGTATTTTCTTCATCACATTTACTCTAATGAAAAACACAGAAAAGTACATGGCATCATTTTGGGAGTATTCCAGTTTCTACGTGGGCATTCTTAAAGAGGGTTGTAACAGCTGCAATTCTGTCATTGTGCAGGAAGTCTTTCTAGAACACTCAACATGGATGGTTTTCAGTATTAGAATTCTAAACCAACCAAATAGTAACCCTATTTCTCCTTTTCTATTAGTTTGTGCTTCAAATGCCGCCTCTCTCTCTCTCTCTCTCTCATACGGTCACTTCACACATGCACACAACGTGCAGGTGTGTGTCCTGAAAGCTCTCAGAGATGCCATATCCTCTGAGAGGACGAACATAGGTCTATCCAGCAGGGAGACTGGGACAGACATTGAAACGCCAGGCCTCCCTGGCCTCTGAAGCTGTCCTACCAGCTACGACACTTAACAGACACTGAGGAGTATCGCCCAGGCCTGTCCTCTCAACACGTTCACGTCTGCGCATTTTGCCCCCTAAGTAATTCTGCCTGCTCTTGCAATGATTTGTTTGCAATTGTGTAAAGTTAACAATTAGAGTAAGAGAATTATACAAGGGCGATGAATGAGTAAACGATCAGCTCCTTTAAGTCAATGGCTCAGCCTGTTGGCTCAGTGGATGGATATTTATTACCTTCTAAGCTGTCAGTGCTGGAGAGCAAGTGACTGAGGCCTGGATAAAGCATTCACGCAGGGACAAATGGGTTGAGACTGAGTCAGTCTTGCACAAAAAGAGATATTCTGGGGTTTAGCAACAGGGAAATTTTATTTACTTACTGGAATTAATAAAGCGGTACTCCAGCTGGAAAGAACTCTTCATTTCTACGTTCCTTCCATACGTAAACCTCTCCGTCACTAATACCCTTGTACGAACTGGATGCTTACTACACAAGTTTTTTTCCTTCTTTCAAAATTGCAAAAGCAGAAAGAATTCATTCTCAAAGGCTGGCTATATACTACAGCTTGATCAGTGCTTGAGTTTCATGGGTTCATGGGCTTTGGGGACATTTCAAAATACATGATTATGTTCACCAACATACTGAATGCCAAATACACACAAAACACTGCCCTATGGGGTGTGTGTGTGCGTGCGTGTGTGTGTGTGTGTTTTGGAGCAGGACGCTGAATAGTCTTGCTACCTGCTCTCAGGGAGGTTTCAGTAAAGAGATCTTCACATTTCCTTGGAGTCACATGCTTTAAGTATAAAATCACGCGACTATAATCTGTACTAGAAACCAAATACGCAGGTTCTCCCTTCTAGAAACTCTCAGGCTAGCATACTAAACAGATACCAAACGTAGTCAGGTTTTGATAAACGCTATAGTATAATCAAGGTGCCAGGAGAACACAATGGAGGGAGACCAAGTTGATTTGGGAAACCCAAAAAGTTTCAAAGAGGAGTTATTTTTTTTAGTTGAGTCTTACAAATTGACTAGCGATTCAACAGCCAGAAAGGTAGTGTAGACAGCCCTAGGCCAGAGTCCATTCTAGGGAAAGACACAGAATGAAAGACACATAGCACAAAGTGTCCAGAAAACATTGATGAGCCTTGCGAAGACTGACAATGGAAGGCACGGTCCCTGTTACGTGAACAATGTTTGGGAAAAGAACAGTCCCCACCGTGTTTCGTTCTGTTATTGTCTCATTGCCTGAAAGAGACTGTGAGCCGCGTAGGTCTGGATTCTTGGAGTGTCTTCGAAACCTAGTTGCTCTCTCTTCTGTAGAAGCCAAGTGATGTACATTGGTCTCTTCGGTAGACAAAAGCCCAAGGAAATAGTCTATGAGCAAAGTGTGATTCACAGCCTTGTGCGTTGGACTAGGGTGGACTGGCCTCCTGATTCTTCCTTCTCTGCTGTGGAACAGCGGGTTCTTTGCCTGCTCTAAAAAGCATTTGTCAAGTATTATGGGTTGTTTGGCCAGTGCAATCATACAGAAAAAGAAAAACAGGCAGCGGGATGATGAAAGGGAAACTTGCTTCAAACAAATTCTCTCTATGCAAAATGTGAAGTTTAATGATTTGTATTCCTTTGAGTTCAGTTTATTTGGAGTTTCCAGACTTTCAAAATGATTTAAATAGCCCCTCTCGCTCCCTCCGTCTCTCTTTCTCTCTCTCTCTCTCTTACACACACACACACACACACACACACACACATACATGCATGCACACGCGATATTTGTACATTTCTTGTCAGGGGAGCTACAGTTTTCAAGTAAGGTAATGTAAAATCCTCTTAAGTGTATCAATTCATTTGGCCAAATGCATACACAATGGAACGAACCCAAGCCCCTATCAAGATGTAGAACATTTCCGTCACCACAGAAAATTGCCTTTAGCCCTTTGCCACTCAATACCCACAGGCAACCAGTGTTGTAGTTATTTTCAAAGTAGATTGCTCGTTTCTGTTTTAGTACTTATTACAAATATTATCATCCCACGTTGTGCTCTTTGCGGAAGTCTTCTTTCGCTCAGGAAAATGTTTTTGAGATCCATCCATGTTGCCACAAAGTCTGTCCCTTTTTCTTGCTGAGTAGTATTCCGCAACACGAAGGTATATCCTCGCTTCCTTATCCCTTTTCTGGTTGACAACACCTGAGCTGTTTCCAGATTTGAGCTGTCGTGGGTAGAGAGCTGCTATAAACAGTCTTAGGCAAGGTTTTCGTGGAACTAGAGTCACATTTGTCTGAGGTGAATACTGAGGAGGAGGTTTTCTGTGCCCTAGGGTAGGTGTAAGGTTCATTTTATAAGTTACTGTTCGTGCGGCAGCTGGGTGGCTCAGTCGGTTAAGCAGCGACTTCAGCTCAGGTCATGATCTCGCGGTCCGTGAGTTCGAGCCCCGCGTCGGGCTCTGTGCTGACGGCTCGGAGCCTGGAGCCTGCTTCGGATTCTGTGTCTCCCTCTCTCTCTGCCCCTTGCCTGCTCACGCTCTCTGTCTCTCAAGAATAAATAAACGTTAAAATTTTTTTTTTTAAAAAAGCTACTGTTCGAAGTTTTCCCAAAGTAGTAATACTAGGGAGTGTATGAAAGTTCCAGTTGTTCCAAATCCTTGTCAACATTCGGAGTAGCCAGTCCTTCTGATTTTAGTTATTCTGGTATGTGTGTTGTGGTATCACATGTGCTTTTAATCTCCAGTTCCCCAATAATTGGTTATGGCAAGCACATTTTCGTGCGCTTATTGGCCATTCGTGTATCTTCCGTTGTGATGTGTCTGGCTCCCCTGATTGCCCACTTATAGTGCATTGTCTTTTTATTGTTGATTTCTAGGGATCCTTTGTATAATCTCGATACCCATTTCTTTGTCGGATATATGATTTGTGAATCTTTTCTCCCAGTTTGAATTCAGTTTATCATTGTGATAAAGTCAAAAGTTCCAACTTCTTTTCTTCTATGACTCTTGATTTTTCTGCCCCGTCCGTAGCGTTTATGTTTATAGCCGTGATCCAGCGCAGATTAAGTTCTGTGTATGATGTGAGGCGGTAGTTGAGGTTGTGTGGTTTTTCTTTTCACATCAGGTTGCTTTGGTGTCTTTGTCAGAAACCAAATCACCGTGTGTGTGTGAATCTATTGCTAGACTCTGGAATCCGTCCTCTTGGTGTACTTCTTGATTCTTATGCCAATACCACCTGTCTAAATTACCGTAACTTTGGAGTAGGGCTTGGAGTCGGGTAATACTTCCTTGGGCTTTGTTCTTCTTTCCCAGATCGCTTTGGAAAATTCGAGGTCCTCTGCTGGTAGCTGGAGGTGTCCCTCAAGGCTCCCTCTCTAGCCTTCTGCCCTTCTACTTTTCCACCCCCTCAAAAGGCTCACCTCACCTCATGTTTACACTAATCATTGCTAATAAATGAATCTCCAGATCATTCCCAGCCAAGTCTGATTCGAACCCAAACCCACATACACATTCCCCTGAAGTTTAGACGTTTCTCCACCTCAGTAAATGATTGCACTCATTAGGCTTTCCTCCAAGCTGGGCCAAATCAGGAGTAAGATCATTCTTACCAGGTTCACGTTCAGACAAACAAGGTCTTTGAATTGCCTCTTTGTCTCCCATACTCAGCCAATCACTGAAGGTTGCCAAGTATTTATTTGCTCTTGCTTTTCCTCTTTTTTTTTGGCCGGTCTTACTGCTACCTTCTCTGGAATATTCTACCTGGATTAATGCTACTGTTTCCCACTATTTCCCCTTCATATCCTGGGCAGATAATCTTTCTAACAGTCCTTCAGGCCATATCATTACCTTCTTTAATAACATCTGATCAATTCTTTTTTTTTTTTAAGTGTATTCATTTGGGGTACCTTGGTGGCTCAGTCGGTGAAGCGTCCAACTGTAGATTTCAGCTCAGGTCATGATCTCACAGTTCGTGAGTTCAAGCCCCGCATTGGGCTCCTTGCTGGCAGTGTGGGGCCTGCTTAGGATTCTCTCTCTTTCCCTTTGTGTGCCCCTCCCCAGCTTGCTCTCTCTCTCTCTCTCTCTCAAAAACAAATAAATTTTATTTAATAAACTTCATGAGGCTTGAACTCATGAACCGTGAGATCATAACCTGAGCTGAGATCAAGAGGCAGACACTTAACCCACTGAGCCCCCAGGTGCCCTATACGATCAATTCTAAACCTCTGGGTTTCGACTTGGAGGCTTGTCTACATGTGGTCTTTCTCCAACTCTCCCACCTCACCTCCTAGCCATCTTTATAAATAAACGTGTGATCCAGTAGGTATTTGAGCCTGTTGACAATGTCATTCTGACATAAAATTCAACCTTTCCAGATATTACAAGGTGTAACTTTAAAGTGTTACCTCAGATCAGAAGTAAAACCCATTCCTATTATTTAATAGCTGTGCTACATTAACATTTCTCGCCTTTCAGTAACCATTTCGGCTCAGACTTCGATTATTTAACTGATAGTCCTATCTTTTCCAAGTATTCTTGGGGCTGTTGATTGATCAAGCTCCCAGAGCCACTTCGGTCCCCTTCGTTATCCTGTGACTTGCGATTCAGCGCTGAGCAAATAGCGGGTCACAGCTTCAGATCCTCCATAACTTGGGCAATGATGCCGATCTGTAATTTTCTCTTGACTTTACTCATCAAAATGGACATCAGAGGGGAGCCTGGGTGGCTCAGTCGACTGAGGGCTCAGTGAAGCGTCCGACTCTGGGTTTTGGCTCAGGTCATGACCTCACGGTTTTGTGAATTCGAGCCGTGCGTCGGGCTCTGGGCTGATGGTGTGGAGCCTGCTTGGAACTCTCTCTCTCCCTCTCTCTCTCTCTCTGCCCCTCCCCGCTCATGCTGTCTCTGCCTGTCCCACACATAAATTAAAAAAAAAAAAACAAAAACTTAAAAAATTCTTTTAAAAAAAGACTGGGGACCAAGGAATAAATATCTTACAAGACTGATGAGCTCATCTGCCACACTCAGTCATTTGCTTATCAAACATTTATTGGGTTCTTACTAAGGTCATGTAGACACTCAGAATATAGGGATGAAATTAATATATCCTTGTCCTGGAAAATAATATAGTCTAATGAGGAAGACAGGATGTCTACAAATAAATTACCCTACTGACTGGAAGTTAATATAATATTTACAATGTGTTGGACCACATTCTGATAAGTTAGCAGCATCATAGCAAATAGTAGGGTTTCTGCCGCCAATTACAGAAACTGAGTCAGTTCAGACCCTTGGGCAGTAGGGTTTTTTAAGGAAAACTCATCTGCCCCTTCTTTCCTGGCTTTGCTAGCATAAGAATACATCAAAGATTTTACATTTTCTCAGAACCAGAAATGTTCACGCAGAATAAAATAGAAACACAGTGGGAGACTGTCCTAGATCTAAAACTACCCTTAGAGAGGTTGAAAGACTATCATTTTGAAATTCACTATTAGACATTGACAGGGTAAAGATCTAATAACAAACACATGTACACACACACACACAAATAAGCAAACCTATACTCTTTCAATTCTCCCCATTATTGCATTATCCTTCTTCTTTATTCTGTGGTACCGGAAGATAATGCTTCACAACCTGTCTCCCTGCCATGATGGTCACTCAAATGGATGTGCTGTGGTTCTTTTCAATTTCCTGATTACTAGTTCTGACTTCTTCTCACCTCTTCTCTCTACAGGAAGAAAGCTATCACAATGTAGCTAAGTGCATCGCGCTCTCTCTCTCTTTTTTTCCCTTCCCCTATGTTCTCACACCTGTCAGAATGGCTAAAATTAACAACACAAGAAACAACAGGTGTTGGTGAGGATGTGGGGAAAGGGGAACCTTTTTACACCGTTGTTGGGAATGCAAACTGGTGCACTCTGGAAAACAGTATGTAGATTCCTCAAAAAGTTAAAAAGAACTACTCTATGATCCAGCAATTGCACTACGAGGTATTTACCCAAGGGATACAAAGTACAAATTCGAAGGGGCACATGCAGCCCAATGTTTATAGCAGCAGCATCAACAATAGCCAAACTGGAGAGAGCCCAAATGTCCATTGACTGATAAAGAAGATGTGGTATAGCTATACAATGGAATATTACTCAGCCATCAAAAAGAATGAAATCTTGCCATTTGCCATGATGTGGCTGGACCTAGAGTGTATCGTGTTAAGTGAAATAAGTCAGTCAGAGAAAGACAAATACCATATGATTGCATTCATATGTGGAATTTAAGAAACAAAACAGATAAGCTTATGGGAAGAGAAAAAAAGAGAGGGAAGCAAACTGGAAGAGACTCTGAGCTATGGAGAACAAATGGAGGGTTGATGGAGGGGGATGGGTGGGGAATGGGCTGAATGGGTGATGGGCACTTTGGAGGGCAGTTGTGATGAGCGCTGGGTGTTGTATGTAAGTGTTGAATCACTGAATTCTACTCCTGAAACCAATTTTACCAGACACGTTAACTAACTGGAATTTAAATAAAAAATTGAAATATAAAAAAGAACGCAGTTGAGTGCAATACCACAATCGTAAGAATAAGCGCCGTCTTCTCTGATTGCTTCGTACTTTTATCTTGAAATAATTATAGATTCATAGAAGATGCAAAGAGTACAGAGAAGTCATATGTGCTCTTTACCTCGTTCATAGTAACACCTTACAGAGCTAGAGGACAATATTAACATGTGTATATAACTATAGTACAATGTTAAAACAAGGAAAATGACGTTGGTACAATCCACAGCTCATATTCAGATTTCATCCATTTTATAACGTGCTCACGGGTGCGTGTGGTTCCATGTAGTTTTATCACATGCGCAGATTTGTGTAACTACCACAATGGTCATGATGGGGAGCTGTTAATAATTTTGTTATTTCGAGGATGTTACACAAATGCCATCACACAGCGTGTGACACTCTCAGATCGGCTTTCCTCCTTCTGTCAAATTCCCTTGAGATCCATCCAAGTTGCTGTATGTATCAATAAGGATAATAATAATAATAATAATCAATCAATCACTGAAATCACCCCATAATTATTGAAATCAGTGAATCCAGGTTTTCGCATGTATCGAGTGCATTCCTTTTTATCGCCGCACGGTATTCCCTAGCGTAGGAGTGCCACGGTGTCTTTAATCACCTACTTGGTGAACAACCCTTGTGTCGTTTCCACTTTTTGCCTATTACCAATAAAGTTGCTAAGAACACTCATGTACAAGATTTTGTGTGGACGCTAGTCTTCATTTCTCTGGGATAAATGCACAAGAATGCAATTGCCACGTCACGTCATAATCACGTTTAGTTTGGTAAGAGATGCGCAAACTTTTGTCACGGCTGCGTTACCTCAGCTTCTACCGTCAGTGCACCGTCATCCAATTTCGCTGCAGCCTCACCAGCTTTGGGTGTCGCCACTGTTTTATTTTGTTTTAACCATTCTCACGGGGGGGTGTGATATATGATTGTGGTTTTCATTGCGTTTCTCTAGTTCTAATGACGTTGCACATTTTTCGTGTTTTAATTTTCCATTAGTACATCCTGTTTTGTGAAATATCCTTTCACGACTTTTGTCTATGTTCTATTGGGTTTTTACAAATTTTACCATTGGGTTTGGAGCGCCTGGGTGGCTCGGTGGATTGTGTCCAACTTCGGCTCAGGTCACGATCTCATGGTTTATCAGTTCGAGCCCCACGTGGGGCTCTGTGCTGCACGGACCCTGCTGCAGATCCTCTGTCTCCCTCTCTCTCTGCCCTGCTCTCGAGTTCATTCTCTCTCTGTCTCTCTAAAGTAAATAAACATTAAAAAAAAAAAAAACTCCCCTGGGAGAGGAATTCATTTTAAAAAAAATTTCCCACTGTGTTTTAAAAGTTTGTTATATATTCTAGGTATGAATCTTTTGGGAGATACATGGTTTGCAAATTTTCTTCCGGCGACTGATTATTCAAAGTATGTACTCAGGGGAGACCCTTGGGATGATAGAGTAAGGACCCGTGAAAATATTTTCCTCCATAAAAGCAATGAGAACACTGGCAAAAATTGTAAATCAGCTTTTTAAGAACTCTGGGAACTAACCAGAATACATAAATTACTCTCACAACTTAACAATAAAGACAATAACCCACTCAAAAATGGCCACATGATTTGGATAGACATTTCTCTAAAGAGTACATAAAAATTACCAATAAGTACATGAAAAGATGCTCAGCTTTGTTAGTCATTTGTATAATGGAAATCGCAACCACAATGAAATTATAATAAATACACCCACCAAGACGGCTCAGACAGACGAAAGATAACGATACACATTGGTGTTGGTAAAGCAACCGGAACCCTCGTACAACTGATGGGGGAATGGGAGGGGGTGCGGCCACTTTGGAAGACAGTCTGGCCATTCCTGAAAAACGGAGACATAAAGTTAGCATAGGACACAACAGTTCCATGCCTAGGTACTCACTAAAAAGAAATGAAAACATCTGGTACGTGAATGTTCACAGCAGCGTTAGTCACAATAACTACAAAGTAAGAACAACCCAGCTTAACCAACTGAGCCAACAAACAAACAATCGAACAAACAGCAAAAACAAAAACAAAAACAAAAAGACAATCCAAATGTCCACCAACTGATAAAATAGACCTGATAAAATGTGGTCTATGTATACAATGGAATATGAACCTGAACCTTGAAAACAGACTGAGTGAAAGAAGCCAGACACAAAAGGCCACATATTATAGGATTCCATTTATATGAAATGTCCAGAATGGACAAATCCTTAGAGACAGAATGTAGACTAATAGTTGCCATGGGCTGGGGGAAAGGAGGAGATTGGGGAGTGACTTTTAATGGGTATGGGGTTTCCTTTTGGGGTGGTAAGATGTTCTAGAATTAGCAGTGTTGTTCGTGCAATGTTGTGAATCTAATAAAAACTGAGACTGATGATTGCTAGACGGGAGGGGGCGTGGCAGAATGGGTGAAATGGATGAAGTGAGGTGAAGAGACAATCTTCCAGTTACAGAATGAATGAGTCACGGGAGTAAAAGGCACAGCATAAGATATACACAGTGAATGATATTGTAATAAGGATGTAAAGGGACAGACTAATAGTAACTACACTTGTGAACATAGCATAATATACAAACCTGCCAAATCACTAAATTGAACACCTGAAAGTAATGTAACAGTGTGGGTCGACTCTACTCATGTATAAAGAATAAACACCCAGGCCTGTGCAATTGTACACTTTAAAACTTTTAAAAACTTAGGGCGCCTGGCTGGCTCACGGTGGAGCGTGTACATGACTCTTGACCTTGGAGTTGTAAGTTCCAGCCCCACGCTGGATGTAGAGATTACTAAAAAAAAAATACAATCTTTTTTTTTTTTTTCAACGATCTGTTTCAAGTTTATTTATTTATTTTGAGAGAAAGAGAGCACGCGAGCAGGGGTAGGGGCAGAGAGAGAGGAGAGAGAGAGAAAGACCCAGAATCTGAAACAGAGAGGAAGTCGGACACTCAACCGACTCAGTCCCCCGGGCACCCCAAACTAGTATTAGTAACAAAATATGCCTGACGTCGTTCACAATTTATGTATCGATTCAACCCAATTACGACTCACGGCTCCAGGGAACGAAGAGGGAAAGCACTTTCTAAATGCTCTGTCACCAGAGAGCTGGAGCTCTTGGGTTGATGTGGTCCCCCCTCTGCTCTTTCATATGTACTCTTTAGTACAACGGGGATAATAACAGTCCCTTTGTTAGAGTTTTCTTACGAAGGTTAAGGCCAAGGGCTTAGAACAGGCACTGGCACGTAGCAAACAAGAAGTTTCCGCTACGTTACAGAAGACCAAAATGCAGGTAACGGAACGAAAACGGGGCTCAAATAAGAGGTTAATATTTTCTATCGTTACCATTGCTGCTGCGGCTGTTCTAATATCCCTTTTGGAAACTAATAGGGGTGTATTGTGTAGCCCGTCGGTCCTTGTTAGACAACCCGCCCTCCAAATGGGTCGTCGCCGTGGAGAAAGAATGATCATTTTCCTTTGTTTATTATTAACCATGTAACATGTTGGCTGTGACCTGTGATTTATAGGAAACAGCTACTTGGTCATCTAGATGACCCTGTGTTTCGTTTTTGGCCAGGTTCCCGGCTGGAAGCTCCTTAAAACGCTTGAAATTTCCCGTGATCGGGGTGAAAAAGGTGTCTTTTGTTACGTGGAGGAGATGTTCTGGACCCCACCCGAGGGCAGGGGCTGGTTGCCAGGAAGGCCTGCTTAACGATTAGAGGAACTTTTAGTCCCACCCCCCCACCCCCACCTGCGGGGCGGGGAAAGGGGCGGGAAGTTGAGTTACCCAACGACCAATGACTTTCTCACGACTATGCAATGAAGCCTCTGTTAAAAGCCCCAAAAGGAGAGGGTTCCGAGAGCGTCTTGGTTGGCGAACGCCTGGAGGTTGGGGAGAGTGGCGCAACTGGTGTGGCGTGGCCACCCCGCCCCCCCCCCGCCCCCCTGCACCTTTCCCCACACCTCGCCCTCTGCAGCTCTTCAGTCTGGCTGTCGACTGGCGTCCTGTGTCATCACTTTCACTGGCCAAGGTAAGTGTTCCCCTGAGCTCCGGGAGTCGCTCTAGCAAATGAAAAGAACCTGAGTTGGGGGTGGTGGGACCCGCTCGCTGCAGCCTGTGGGTCAGAAGCACAGGTAGGAGCCTGAGGCCCGTGGCTGGTGTCTGACGTGGGGGGGGGGGGCAGTCGTGGGGGACTGAACCCTTAACCTGCGGAATCTGATGTAGCTCTGGGTGGATAGTGTCAGAACTGAGGTGTGGGAGGAACTACCCCCCCCCACCACCATGTTGGAATTGGGTGTGGCAACCCCCAAAGAATGGCCCTGTAGAAAATTCGAAAAATGTAGAATAAGAAATGTATTTAAAATTCAAAAATCGCCAGATTAAAAATCAATAACCAATATGTATGTGTGTGTGCAAATGATATATGTATATAAGCAGTTGCATATGTATTAAATGTATGTATTTCTGGGGAACGCGGAAGGCCATTTTGTATGAGAGTGGTAATTTCAAGACATGGCTTGTCACACGTTGAAACAGATGATATAGTAGAATATCAGAGCTAGAAAGAATCTTCGTTTATTATCTGCTATCTCAGGCCTTGAAAACATGCCCTCTAGGGGCACCTGGCTGGCGCAGTCGGTGCGGCAGGTGACTCTTGATCTCGGATTCATGAGTTCAAGCCCCACTTAGGGTGTAGAGCTTCCTTTAAAAAAACTGGCAGCACCTGGGTGGTTTAGTTGGTTGAAGAGTCAGACTCTTGATTTCGGCTCAGGTCACAATTTCACGGTTCCCGAGATCGAGCCCTGCGTATGGAGCCTGCTTGGGGTCCTCTCTCTCCCTCTCGCTCTGCCCACCCCCCATTGGCTTACGCACACATGCACCCTCTCAAGATAAATAAACTTAAAAAAAAAAAAAAGCAAACAAAAACATGCCCTCTTCTGTTCATTTAATCCTGAAGTTCATAGTACGGACATTGGATAGTTTACTCTTCTGTATCGTTTCGGTTAACTATATTCTCCTCCAAACGTTTATTTTTGCACACCAAAAAAAAAAAAAAAATGGAGAAATTGAAATTTTCATTCCCTTGCCCTTGGTCGCAAACTTCATAAATGAGCCTCCAGGCCCCTTCGTAGTGTATTACATCACTGATTGGACTGACATGCACTTGATTCAATGTCAAGTGCCATTTAGCAGGACATTTGCATTTAGTGCTGAGATATTTAATTTGCTTCTGAATGTTTATGTATCTTCATATGTCTAAAGTGAATTTCTGGAACTCTACATAAGATGGGGCATGACTAGAAGTGTCTGCCTCCTCCCAGATATCCACCCGTGGAATGAGCAAAGGAATTCAAAGGATGGCTGGGTACCTGTTTTCATCTCTGGGCAGCAGGTAGGAGTGCTATTTCCATACAAGAAATTTCAAGGGATTTCTTCTAAATATAACGAACACGGCAGCCCATTGAAGAAAGGCGCAGATCCCAGTCTCCCCTCTCTTGTGAAAAGGCATCAGAAAATGATGGCGCTAATCACCGCCTCATTGGGAAGGGCCAGGGATGCAGGCAGGGATGAGCCACCCTTAGGGCAAGATGGGAAAGGAGCCTTCCGGAGCCCCTTGTGCAAATAAAGAGCCATAATATCAACAAGCAGCTCCCGCGGAAGGCCCCAGGATGCACAGAGCTCCCAGAAGCAGAGCGCCAGCTGTACAGATGGCCCCCGGGAAGGAGGCCAGACCGAACCATCAAAGAGCTGTAATGGAGGCTCAGCTAAGAGACATCTAAATACAAAAAGCCATCCCGTAGCTCAGTGGCTTTACCAAACCAAACAGAAGGAAGTTATCAGAGACAGACACACACACACACACACACACACACACACGGTACTCTCTTTCTGGAACCTTCCAAAGCACCAACTTCCTTTCCATACCCTGCTCCATCACCAGCGGGTACCTTGAATAGATGTATCTGCCCATTCTCTTGAATTGCACACTGGTAGTAAGTGTACAGAAGGACAGTCTACTCACATTTGTCTGTGGGTCTGAGAAAGACTTATCAAAACCCCCTTTTTTCATGTAATAATAATCAGTAATCTACATTCCCAAAATGTGTTTTGGGAAATGGTGTTGAGGGAGATGTTGTAAGCTAAATAGTATCTGCTCAGGTAGGGTATTATGGATGTATTTTCTGAGGCTTTGCAAAACTGGGAGAATGACCAAAATATCTTTTCTGTTATATATATGTATGCATATATAAATATATTCAATGACATTCATCAGCCAAAAGTCCTATATATGAAAATGAAGAACCCAAAAATGGAACGTGTGACTTCTGAAACCAGTTAAATGCAGATTTAACTTGAAATAACTTGAGTCTCCTGCGGCTGATTGTTTAATGAGACACGTCCTGCAGTATCCGGATGTTTGCAAGAACTCCAAAGGCTGAGAGTAATCGGGGATCGTGAAACCTCTGCACCCTAAAGGGGGGAGCTAAGCCACCTATTAGGACATGCAAAAGGTGCGTCCCCAAACTGGATCTGCCACTGTGTGTCCATCATTCATCTCCAAGTAATATATGCAAAGGCCAAGAATTCTTTGAGAAGTTGAAGACTGTGACCCATTTAGAGTTTTGGTGTGATGTATATAATCCCTCATGGGGACTCCTGGGGGTGGAGAGGAAGCTATTTCCCCCCACCCGAAGCCACGTCAGGGCCACTTCAAGAGAATTGTTGGGAGAACGTGACGTGTGACGTCGATATTATACTGAACTGTACTCTTCGTTACCTGAGAGTCACTGGACGACTTTTCTGTTGCCTGAAGATGAACAGAAAAGATCGAGAACATGCCCAATATTTTATCTAAGGAGACAGAGTCATACACCGAGAGAGCAAGTTTAATAGGAGGTGGCAAGAAACAGGCCAAGAGCAGGGCGCCTGGGTGGCTCAGTCGGTTAAGTGTCCGACTTCGGCTCAGGTCATGATCTCGCAGTTCACGGGTTTGAGCCCCGCGTCGGGCTCTGTGCTGACAACTCAGAGCCTGGAACCTGCTTCAGTTTCTGTGTCTCCCATTCTCTGCGCCCCACCCCCCTCACTCTCTCTACTCTCTCTCAAAAATAAATGAACGTTAAAAAAAATTAAAAAAAAAAAAAAAGAAACAGGCAAAGAGCTGCTTCTGGTCGCTACGGAGCCCAGGTCATTCAATAAGCAGGTTACATAAAGTTGTAAAAGATCATCTCCATGTAAATAATTCTCAGAAAAGAAACACCTCTAACTCGATAGTAATGAACTTGATCTCTGATACCAGACTGTGAAAAACCACCAGGGAGTAAAAGGGCGAGAGAGGTAAGAAGCACAAGTGTACTTGGAAGATTGTGTAATTTCTACGGTGTTGGAGTTCTTAGCACATTCCCCCCGCCCCCCCCCCTTTTCCTGGTAACAGAACCATTTGTTCCGTTTGGGAGCTTATTTTATGTGCTTCTAATGGGATTGAGCTTTCCTTGGACCACTACACGAGTGAGCATATGGCTCAGGCCCGGACCTGGCATACCATTTTTTGGCCCAATACAATTGGTTTAAGGATGGGCACATGTCCCATGCCGAGGCAATCACAATCTTCCATGGGACTTTTCCTGAAGTCGTACGGCAATAAATGCTCATTTGCTGGGATCAGTAGCTATGACGATGTGTAGCTAGAAGTTCTGGGGGCCATCTTGGTCACCAAATGGATCAGCCTGAAGGTAAGCCAACCAAAAGTAAAGTAGAATTAAGAACAACAGAAAATTGATGACATCGTTTGTATCTCTGACTACTGTATTGCCTAAAACTGGTATCATTGCACTTTCCAGTTATGTAAACCAGTAAAGGTGTATTCTTAGCATGAGACTGTTCTAAAAATGCTTCCAACTCTATTCACAGTGTACTGACCATGACATTAAGATCCAGCAAATAAGAGGAAACCCAAATCACTGACCAATTTTATGAAAATAGATGCAAATACCTTGAATGCAACCCTACACACTGAAATCTAGCAAGATAGGAAATGAATAATATGTCAATATGAAGTGTGTTTTACTTCAGAAATGCAAGGAAGTTAAATATTAGGAAATGTACTAATAAATTTCTTACATTGATAATTGAGAGGAAAAGCCATAAGATTACCACCATGGATGACAAAACATTTTGTCTTATGTACGTATGTATGTATGTATGTTTATTTACTTAGAGGGAGACAGAATCCCAAGCAGGCTTGGCATTGTTAGCACAGAGCCCGACATAGGGCTTGATCCCATGAACTCCAAGACCACGACCTGAGCCGAAATCGAGAGTTGGAAGCTTACCTGAATGAGCCACGCAGGCGCCCCTTGTTGTCTTTTTTATAAACCTACAATAGAATGCAACTTTAAGCATGCATTTTTTTTTTCGAGTTTTGACAAATTGATACACTCCTGTAACCACCACCACAATCAAGATAAAGAACTTTTCTATTATCCCCAAAGGTGTCTTTGTGTCCTCAAGGTCCCGTCATGGTCCCATCACTGTCAACCCTCCTCAGCCCATATGTGTAGCAATAGCTCCAGGTACCTTCCGATCTGTTCTGTCACCGTAGATTATGCTGTCGTTTCTATAGTCTTATATAAATGGAATAATCCACTATATGTTCTTTGGGTCTGGCCCGACGTTTTTGAGGTTCATCTATGATATATCATAGGTCAGTAGTTTATTCCTTTTTATTGCTAATAGTATTCCATTGCATTGATGAGTTGACGGACATTTGAGTTGCTTATATAGTTCTTAGCTATTACCGACAAAGCTGCTATGGGACATTCACACGTGGTTTTATTTGTCTTGGATACAAATGGAGGTGTGTGATTGCTGGGACATGATAAGTCATGATTCAGTCTTATTGCTTAATAAGAAATTCCTAAATTCTCTTCCAAAGTGGTTATAGCACTTTATGTCCACACCAAAAATGTGTGCTTTTCCAGTCATCATTGACTATCTTTTTGTAAATGTTGGCCATTCTAAGGGTACATGGTACTATCTCCTTGTGGTTTTTATTGCCCTTTTCTTGATGACTGATGATGCTGAGCATCTTTTCGTGTCCTTACCGGCCATCCGCATACCTTCTTTTGTGAAGGGTCGGATCACCTCTTTTGTTCATTTTTATTTGGCTGTGTACCTCACTGTAGGGCTGCCTTGTAGAGCTGTAAGTGACAGAGTTCTTTGAAGATTGTGTATGTAAGATTTTTATCAGTATGTTTTACAACCATTTCTCCAGATCTGAGGATTACGTGTTCATTTTATTAACCGTGTATTTGGAAGGGCAATACTTTTTCATTTTGAAATCCAGTTTTCCAAATTCTCTTTTCATGCCCTTTGTGTCCCCTTTAAGAGATCTTTACCAAACCTAAGGTCGGAATGATTTTCTCCTCTGTCTTACTCTGTACGTTTTATAGTTTTAGATCTTAGATTTAGGTCTACGGTGTGGTTCAAGTTAATTTTTGTGTACGGTACGAAAAAAGCATCAGGTTCTTTTGCATCCAACTGTTTCAGTATAATTGGTTTAAAAGACTATCCTTCCTCTGGATTGCCTTTGCACCTTTGTCAAAAATCAACTGATCGTAGATGTATAGGTCTGTTTCTGGATTGTTTTATCCCATTGACCTAAATGTCTATATCCTTATCCCAATACCACACTGTCTTGATGAGTGTAGCTTTACAGTAAGTCTTAAAATCTGATGAAGTTCTCTAACTTCATTCTCTTTGAAAATTGTTTCTTATTCTAGGTCCTTTGAATTTCCATATACATTTTAAAATAATCTGGTCAAGGGGCGCCTGGGTAGCTCAGTCGGTTAAGCGTCCGACTTCAGCTCAGGTCACGATCTCGCGGTCCGTGAGTTTGAGCCCCGCGTCGGGCTCTGGGCTGATGGCTCAGAGCCTGGAGCCTGCTTCTGATTCTGTGTCTCCCTCTCTCTCTGCCCCTCCCCCGTTCATGCTCTGTCTCTCTCTGTCTCAAAAATAAACGTAAAAAAAAAATTAAAAAAAAAAATCACTAACAATTAACACTACTTTGGCAAAATGGCATGGTGTTTAAGAACACAGATTTTGACTTCTGACTTCCTGGGTTCAAATACAAATCCAAGACTTACAAGCTGTGAAATTTGAAGCAAGCAAACTGGCCCTCAGATTTGCATTCGAAAATGAGGATGAGGGGTGCCTGGGTGGCTCAGTCCTTAAGTGTCTGACTTCTCTCTCTCAAAAATAAACATTAAAAAAAAAGAAGAAGAAAATGAGGATGATAATTTATGCCTCCTCCTAAGATTAATATAGGAAATACATTGTATAATGCATGTAAAGTGCTTAATGTGTGTCTAATTCTTACTAAGTATTTAATGGATTTTATTTTATTTTATTTTATTTTTTTAAATTTTTTTTAATGTTTATTTATTTTTGAGAGAGAGAGAGAGGCAGAGGGAGACGGAGACACAGAATCCGAAGCAGGCTCCAGGCTCCAGGCTGTCAGCACAGAGCCTGACGTGGGACCTGAACCCACGAACCACAAGATCATGACCAGAGTCGAAGTCAGCCGCTCTACCGACCGAGCTACCCAGGCGCCCCAGTACTTAATGGATTTGAACTCTTAATATTATTAGTGTTGGAATTTCTAGACAATGCAATAATAAATAAATGAGATATGAATTTTAGAACATTGCCAATCCCTCCTGGAAATCCTCTCTTAGTGTGGCTCCCGTGACACCAGTGGGTTGTCTTTCTTGGTCGTCACGGGCCACTCCTTTCTGTCTCCATTCCTGGGTCTTCCCCATTTTTCTTGACACACACGTTGAAGCATGCCCCAGAGCTCAGATCTTGTCTTCATATTCAAAACTGTTTGGTGATCTCCTCCGACCCAATGGCTTTAAATTACAGCTACAAACAGAGGAATCCCAAACTGTCCTCTCTAGTCCAGACATGCCCCTGAACTTATTATTCGTAGTTTCAACTGGCAACATGCATCTCCACTTGGCTGTTTACTTGAAAACTCAAGCTTAATGTGTACAAGGGAGAACTCTCCATTCCTTTTCCACCCCAAATCCGATCTTTTCCCCAAATTCCCCATCTGCATTAACCTAGCCATTCAGTCCCCAAACAGAGAAATACTTCACCCTACTGTCGAGACCCTTTTTCTCATAATTTAAACCCCGCCCAGGACGCCTGGGTGGCTCAGTCGGTGAAGCGTCCGACTTCGGCTCAGGTCACGATCTCACGGTTCGTGGGTTCGAGCCCCACGTTGGGTTCTGTACTGACAGCTCGGAGCCTGGAGCCTGCTTCGGATTCTGTGTCTCCCTCTCTCTCTCTCTCTCTCTCTCTGCTCCTCCCCCACTCATACTCTGTCTCTCTCTCTCTCTCTCAAAAATAAACATTAGGGGCGCCTGGGTGGCGCAGTCGGTTAAGCGTCCGACTTCAGCCAGGTCACGATCTCGCGGTCCGTGAGTTCGAGCCCCGCGTCGGGCTCTGGGCTGATGGCTCGGAGCCTGGAGCCTGTTTCCGATTCTGTGTCTCCCTCTCTCTCTGCCCCTCCCCCGTTCATGCTCTGTCTCTCTCTGTCCCAAAAATAAATAAAAAATGTTGAAAAAAAAAATAAATAAACATTAAAAAAAAATTTTTTTTAAATCCTGCCCATGAGTAACTATTATTTTTCTCTGCTAGTTTCCAGGCTTCCATCCCCTACCCCATCAGCCTATTCTTCATCTAGGAGCCTGAGTGATCACTACAAAATTTAAGTCGGATCATGTCACCCTTTTCATTAAAATTATTCTATGATTTCCCACCTTGCTCAGAGGGAAAGTGCAAATCTGACAAGGTCATATACACCTCCTACCCCCTCACCACGTCTCTGACCTCACCTAATCCTCCCTCATGCTCACTCCATACCAGGTACACTGGCCTTCTAATTGTTTCTTGAAAATTCCACTCATTTCTGACGCAGGGCAATGCTTTTCATGTGCTGTTCTCTCTGTCTGGAACATTGTTTACCCAGATGAAAATCTTTTCATGGCTTACCCCCTAACTTCTTTCGAGTCTCTTCTTTTTTTTTTTAAATGTTTATTTTGAAAGAGAGAGAAAAAGAGAGAGAGAGAGAGAGAGGTGGGGGGGGGGGAGGGAGAGAGAGGGAGAGACAGAATCCCAAGCAGTTTCCACGCTGCCAACGTGGAGCCTGATGCGGGGCTCCACGCGGGGCTTGAACTCACGAACCTGAGCCGAAAGCAAGAGTCAGACATTTGATCGACTGAGCCACCCACGTGCCCATTTTCACGTCTTTCGGTAAATGTTACTTTATCAGACCATCCTCCCTGAAACCACCCTGCTTAAAATTGGATGAAGGAATAAATGAATCATTATTTTTTTTATGAATCATTATTTTTAAGGGACATCACAATCTACAGGGAGAGAAAGAGAACAAACTAACAAATAGTTTAGAAAAGTAAAGGTGGATTGATTTTAAGAGTGACAGCCAACATTAGGAAGAACTTGAAATAAGTGACAGTTAAAGAAAAAAGGAGAGTGGAGAGAGGCAGAAAACAGAACAGTGATGGTGAGAAAATATTAGAAAGGAAAGAAACAGCATTGGGCAAACCATTAGTGAAGGGTATATGGTGATTATATTTTTGCAAGATAAGAATGTGAGTTTTATGTGTTGGCCAGGAATAGAGTAGCTACAGATTTGGAGGAGGGGGAGTATTTTCAACCCAGAGCTGTTACAGTTGCTTTTAGTAAATGTTGCAGCCAGAACTTGCCATCTTCAGAAAAGTACACGGGCCGTCGGGCAAATACTCTGTATTTCCTTTAATGACATGCTCGTTGTGACCGTATTATAGTTTGGGACTCTGCCTGGGAGACAGATCCATCACTGATGGGCTATGTTCTGCTGCTTACTTTTTCCGTAATGAGTGTTTTTATATTTCCTTAGCTTTTCCTCTTTTTTCTTTTTTTTTTTTAGAGTTTATTTATTTTGGAGAGAAAGAGTGAGAGCAGGGGAGGGGCCGAGAGAGAGGGAGACACAGAATCCGAAGCAGGCTCCAGGCTCCCAGCTGTCAGCACAGAGCCCTATGCGGGGCTCGAACCCACAGACCGTGAGATCATGACCTGAGCCGAAGTCGGACGCTTAACCGACCGAGCCACCCAGCCGCCGTCCCTCCTTAGCTTCTCTTAAACAGACGTCAGAAATAATGCCCTCTAGAATAAAGAAGTAGATTTCCTAAAATTAAATATCAAAGCCTTTTTTTAATATACCAATATTATTATTTCAAAAATATAAAGAACAAAAATCCTATTCACAATAGCCAGAAAATATCAATAATTAAACACAGGTAACATTTCATTTTTACACAAATAAAATTGTGGCATTTGGCAGCATTAGAAATAAAAACATTAGGGGCACTTCGGTGGCTTAGTAGGTTAAGCTTCTGACTTCAGCTCAGGTCATGATCTCACAGTTGGTGGGTTCAAGCCCCGGGTCGGGCTCTGTGCTGACAGCTCAGAGCCTGGAGCCTGCTTCAGATTCTGTGTCTCCCTCTCTCTCTCTGCCCCTGCCCCCCACCCCCACCCCCGTCTCTCAAAAATAATAAAAATGTTAAAAAAATTAAAAAAATAAAAACATTAAAATTTACATTGAAATAGAAAGGAGGAAAACAATAAAATACAAAGGAGGAGACAAGAGCTTACATATTCAATAATGTATGCTTAATAGAGTACTCCCTTATCAATAAGGAAAATGTGAATAATAAAAAAGGATTAAAAGTCAAAGGGTGAGTAACCATAAATTCAAAATGAACATTTTCAATAAACATCGAAAACTGCACAGCTTTATTAGTGTTTGAAGAAATGGATATTAAGATAAAACATTGCTTTTTATTGGCCTAAGAAATGACAAAGTAAATATAAAAGTATTCAAGGTCAGAAAGCTCTGAGGGAGGGGTGTTTGGCTGGCTCAGTTGGTAGAGTATGACTCTTGATCTTGGGGTTGTGAGTTTGAGCCTCACGTTGGCTGTGGAGATTACTTTAAAATAAAAATCTTTAAAAGAAAGGAAGAAAGAAAGAAAGAAAGCTGTGAGGGGATAGGAAAGCCCCAACACTGCTGATCAGGGTATAAGTTAATAAAATCATGTCTTGAGGGAAATTTAGTAACATGTATAAAAATTATTTGCCATTTTGTCTATTCCATGACCAGAAACTGTATTTATTTGTTTAAAAGCTCTAACTATGCTCAGTGTGGGGCTTGAACTCATGACCCTGACATCAATAGTTGCACGCTCTCCTGACAGAACGAGCCAGGTACCCCTCTATGACCAGAAAATTTAATTGTAGGATGAATCTTAGGAAACAGACCGAAAAATGAAAAACTTTCTACAAAGGTGTTCATCACACTTAAAAAAAAAATCAGAGGCAACTTCAATGTCCATCAATTAAAAAAAATGGTTAAATTATGGTTCATTCACATATAGATATGGGTTCAGGTAAAAAAAAAAATCTCATTCTGGAAAAGAAATTGGTATGATATATAACAAAATGTCCATAAGAATATCTATGCGTAATTATTATTTTCTTTCTATATATTTCTAGATTTTCCATATTTTAATTAGTATTTGCTACATGAACATTTATACAAAACAATGAATATTTATTAAACATAGAGTATGTTGAGGCAGATATTTTGCTTTATTTTTAATGTTTCGTTCATTTATTTTGAGAGAGTGTGTGCACTAGTGGGGGAGGGGCAGAGAGAGAAAGAGAGCGAGAATCCCAAGCAGGCTCCGCACTGTCAGCACAGAGCCCAACGCGGGGCTCGAACCCACAAACCCTGAGATCATGACCTGAGCCAAAACCAAGAGTCAGACGCTTAACCTACTGAGTCACCCAGGGTGCCCCAAGCCAGATATTTTATTTTAGGGAGCAATTAAAGAAATAGCTCAATTTATTTATTTGTTCCACAATTATTAAGCTTATACTATGTGCCAAA
Organism: Panthera uncia; assembly: GCF_023721935.1. NCBI lineage: Eukaryota > Metazoa > Chordata > Mammalia > Carnivora > Felidae > Panthera > Panthera uncia. The sequence continues at coordinate 109,417,056 of NC_064817.1, read as the reverse complement.
AAGTGCCATATGAAGGAGTTAAAAGTGTAAACCAACTTTACAAAGTCCACATTCTTCCTGAGTGACTCTCTAGAGGGAAAGACAATGATTAAATATATAGCATAATGCCAGGTGCTGTGAGGACATTGTAACTGGGTAAGGCTGATGGGGGTGTTTTAGAAAGAGTGGGTGAAAAAAGGTCACCCTGAGGAGTTGCACTGTTAGCAAAGATCTGACTGAAGTGAGGTAGCCAGCTATGCAAAGATTCACAGAAGGAACATTCTAGTCAAAATAACAGCGATTCGGTGACATCGCGGGAATAGTGAAGGAAGGAACTTTGAGACCCCTCTCTTCCATAAACGCAATGAAAACACCGGCAAAAATTGTCAGAATCCATTTTTTCAGACCTCTGGACATTCACCAAAGGTTTGGAACAATCTGGGAACGTTTATTCAAGAAAAATAACTGAATCTTGGTGAGGACGGAGAGTTTTGTGGCGGTTCGATTTGCCCTGTTCCTCAATCCCGCTTCCCTGCTCTACAGTAGCCTGAAAAGCCAACACAACCTGCCGCCACTGAGGAGGACAGCCCCATTCCCATCATGGTTTAATCTGGGGTTCTCTGTAGAGGGCAAGCCCTGACACTTGTGGGGTTTTTTTGTTTTCTATTTTTTTTCTGTTTTGTTAACGCAAGTGGTTGACTTAAGCTTTGATTGCCTCGGCATCCACTTCCAAGATGGCTATCTGGGATAGACACGTTGTCGGCCAAGTGACTAGGTAAAGACCCAGGCCACCTCCCTGCACTGAGGCTCCTTTGGTTTAGGGCTCTTGGTTGATTTCAATACCGGACCATTTGGGCCACTTGTCCCCCACACACATACCCCCGCTCTTTAAATTCCTGCTCTTATGTTTTAAATGCACCAGTAAGAAATGAGCCCGTGAAACCCTAGGCTTTCACCTTTGACCCCAATAAAAACAGAGCCCCAGCCCATTTGTTCCCTCAGTCTCTTTCTCTCCCCCTGCCCCCATCTGGCTATGTGGCCTCAGGTGTGCTGTGTGATTTCCTACTCTTCTAAGCAATAAACCTCTATATTTCAAAGTTTCCTGATGGTTGTTGTTGAAGGGACTCTTGTAATAGTAAGAACCACAAGGGTCAGTCCTGACATTGATTTGGAAGGAGATGTCTGTTGGAAGGGTCAAGGGTTTGTAGCCCATGGCATTACCGTCCGTAGGCTGAGACCAGCATAAAACACCCTGGAAGATGCCATTCCTGAGGCCTGTGTTTATGTGACCTAACACAAAAATCCCCCAATGCTATCTTTTCTTGAAGGGATTTGTTGAAAACAATTATAGCAGTTGTTTAAAATTATAGCTGTTTGGGGCCGTTGGTGACAGAGCAAACAACAGGCCGACCAAAAAGCTTGGGAATAAGATGTCCTTCGGGGACTTTGAAGAACTCTGACATATTCCTGAAAATCTGGAAGGCCGTGCACGTGTGTAGGGAAGTGTGCGTTCCTATGCTTTTGTGAATACTCAGGACAGACCTGAGAGCGCCCTGAGCTGTCGCCTTGAGTTGAACTTCAGGCGTCTTGAGTGCATGAACAGGAAAGCAGAGACCCTTGGCTAACCCTGGGAGACTTTTAGTTCCAGCGTTTAGGAAATCTCTGTGGTAGTCGTTAGTTGACCAATAATCTCAGCAGAGACTTCGGTGGCCACACACAACAAAGAATTTACCAATAATGGACACAAACCTTCAGAGAATTGGTTTGGGAAAGTGACTAAAAAAGTAGACGACAGACAGCAAAAATAAGGAGGAATCTGATTTCTGGCATCGACACGTTATCTTATATAAAATGCCCAGATGTCAACACAAAGTCATGAGCTCTGCAAAGAAACAAGAAAATATGCTTCGCAAGTAGGCGGGGAAGTAGTCAATGGAAACTTCCCCTGAAGAAGCAGAGATGTTGCAGTTCAGGGGATTTTAAATCCACTATCTTAAATATGATCTGAAAGCAAGTGTGGACAAAGAACACCAGGAAGCCGGGAGACCCATGTATCACCAGATGGAGAATATCCACACAGAGAAACTAGGCGTTTATAGCCATAAATTTCATCCCAAGCACTGCTTGAATTTCACGGGTTTCGCTCTGTTGCGCCAAAATGCTAGCAGTGCGGCTGCTCAGTAGGGCTTGAGTTTGGGATACATTTGAAGGTGGGGCACACTGAATCTGGCTGTGGAGCGAGAGATCAACCACGAAGACGCTTAGGATCTTTACCTAAGCGATACGGCTTCGGGTGGCGCCCTTCAGTGGGACGAGGAACGTTGGGGAAATCGGTCATGTGGGTAGAAATCCGGGGTTTTGTTCGGGCCGTTTTAATGTTTTAGATATTTAGATATTTAGATATTTAGATGCTTACGAGACAAGAGTCTGGATGATGCAATCTGAAGGAGAAAGCCTCGGACCAAATCCCCTGTGGGCTTCCTTGTTTAGAGATTAAAGAGGAGGCGAAACCAACAAAGGAGGTTGGAAAGGAAACAAGCCAGTGGGGTATCCGGAGATCCAAGGGACTATGGAGTCCTAAAAGCCAAGTGGAGAAAGTGTTTCAAGAAGGAGGATGTGATTAACTGTGAAATGTTGATAAAGCCTTAACAGTAAGGACTGAGAACGGATCCTCAGATTTGGCAAGGTGAATGTTGTTTCAACTGGGCAGAGGAGATAGAAGCCTTCCAGGTGTGGGAAGTGAGCAAATGAAGATAGTAAGTCTAGGCTACACCTTTGAGGGGAGTGTGCTAGTCAGTCTCCAAACTACTGTCCCCCGATTCCCTGACTCCCAGTATTTACACCCCCGTGTAAGCCTCTCCCCTTGAATTCCGGCTGGATTTAGTGACTCACTCCTAAGAATAGAATGCGGCAGAAGTGATAGGGTGTCACTTCTGGAAGATTAATTTACATAAAGACTCGCTTCTTTCCTGGCTTTTTCTCTTTCTCTGTCTCTCTGAACACTGGCGCTGGGAGAAGCAAGCTGCCATTGCAACCCCGGAGCGGACCTAAGTGGCGTGGCAAGGCACGAAGGACCACGGTCCAATAGCCCACGAGAAGCGAAGGCCTACCAACAACTTGGCGAGCAAACTTGGAAGTGAAGCCTTCAGCTCCATTGGCGATGGGACCGCAGCCCTGGCCGGCAGCTGGACTACAGCCCGAGGAGGGAGTCTGAGCTGCGGCCACCAACCAAGTTGTCCCGACTTCCTCATCCAGGTGAACCGTGAGATAATGTGTGTTGTTTCCAGCTGCCAAGTTTCGGGGAATTTGTCACACAGCAATGGATAACTAATACAGGGGTGGAGGAGTGTGGAGGGTGGCTGTATAGTCTAAGAAGGGTTGTTTGTTTTTAAACAGGGAGATTTTATAGCGTGTTTGTTTTTTCTGTTGGTCATAGATCACTCTCTGCATTTAGTGACACCGTGGAGAGGGATGCCAGTTGTAACCCTTGCACGGGGACCTGGTACTAAGTTGGAAAGGGTGCTGTTAGAAAGGACGAGGCACAGTGTGTGTACCATGGGTCTGGGTTAGCAGATCTGATGGTAGGAGGATGTGTAAATTTCTTCTGATGGCTTCTGTTTGCTCAGTCAAAGAAGGGAGGTCGCCAACGAAGAATGAGTGGAGAAAATGAAACCACAGTAGTGCTAATTTTAATTTTCTATAACCATTAACCCATGGTATAAAGGCGGTTCATGGAATTGGAGAACAACAAAACTGTTGCCAGTGCAAAGTAATTACGATTTCTCTCAGCTGTCCCCAGCATGCTCCTTTACGCCTTTGAATCTCTTCTCACTTTCTCTAAATTACATAAAGATCTAATAAACAGCAGCTTTCCCACAGCCAAATAGAATGGCTGTAGAAATTCCTAGGAAGTCTTCTTGGAGCATCTCTCTGTGAGGACCGTATGCACTGACAAATAGTACTGAGAAGAATATGCATTCGAGAGTGTCACAGGCGAACCTGGGCGCGTAGAGCTCACATTACGGAGGCAGACACTGGGACTGGGCATTCCAGGGGCTGCGAACCCCGGGCACACTCAAGTCTGGTCGGGGTCATTTGAACGAAGTAAACCGGTCTCAATCAGAACTGGGGAGCAGGACTTGGCTGGGAGCTCAGCTAAGGATTATCAAGGGTTACACGATAATGAAAGAATTATACATCCACAGATACAAAAGCAAAACCATCTAAGAAGCTACACGTATAACGAGGCTTGGAATTGACATTCTAATAGCCCCATCATTGATAAATGAATAAAGAAAACATGCCATAATTCCAATCCACTGAGAAGTTCTCAGAGCATGATTAATAGAAGTTGAGCAGTAATTCAGCGAACTTGTACCGCAAATAGAAAGCTTCAAAGTGTAATCAGTTTTGATGCTCAAGGTCTAACGACCATCCCTGAAAAGTTTACAGTGAGGGTCACTTTCACTTTGTCGGTGTTGGTAGGAAACATTTCAGATATGAGTCCACATCTTTGGAAGAAAATTTGAAATAGATGGAGACTCCAAAAAACCATCACAGTAACGGCAGTTGAATATATATCCTAGATTGAGCCCAATGGCTCATGAATCTTGTGACCCCATCTCACGTTTATTTTTACCTTGTCTATACAGCGTACCTGGAAATCTTTGGGCTTGTGTACAGTGTGAGGCATCTGAAGTTCATATCTAGATAACTGACGTGGTCCCCATCACGATTCGTTTGGTCCCACACAGTGGAAGTTAAAGGGAATATCTTTATAGAAAGGAATGGTGTGCTCTTAGGGCACCATGGCCAAATAGATCTCTTCATCCTCTAAAGTCCCACAGTACTTTCTTTCGTCTCTCTTTGGCATTTATTACGTTCTGCCTGTTTGCAGTTGTTTGTGGGTAGGAGTAATGAACTTAGGGCTCATGGAAGGTATATATTATCTCCTATTCATCGTCAAATAGGGTAGTCCTTACAGCTGTTGGCCAAAATATTTGTGATTCTTTCTACCAGAAGTGGTATAGGAGGTGGTCGACCCTTCCCACCTTGAAGTTAAGTCCAGCCTGTCATTTACAGAGGAAGTAGAGGAGAACTAGCTGAAGAGCTCAAAAAGGTTGCTTAGCACAAGTCAACATCAAAATCAATAGCATTTCTCTAGATCAATAATAACCAATCAGAAAATACAATGGAAAATAAGATGCAATTTTTCATAGTAGGCACCACTGTAAAGTACCCCTAACTTAATCTAATCACAAAAGCAAAAAATCTAATGAAGAAAGTTTAAATGTTTACAAAGGACTTTGAAGAATACTTGAATACATAGAAATACGTAACACATTGTCATGTGTGTTTCTACCCAAAATGAGCTACGGCTTTAAGGCAATTGTAACAAAAGTCTTGCTGTATTCCGGGGAGTGATTGGGCATATAGACTCCAAAATGTATAGGAAAAAGTGGAAGTCCAAAATAACGAAGGTGATTTTAAAAAAGAAGACCAAGGAAGAGCCTTGCCTACCGTATTGTATTGTATTGTATTGTATTGTATTGTATTTTTTTAATTTATTTTCTTAAGTTTTATTTATTTGAGAGAGAGAGCAAGAGTGGGGTAGGGGCAGGCGGAGAGGGGAGAGAGATCATCCCAGACAGGCTCCATACCATCAGAGCAGAGCCCGATGAGGGGCTCAAACTCATGAGCCATGAAGTCATCACATGAGCCCAAACCCAAGAGTCAGACGCTTAACCAACTGAGCCACCCAGGTGCCCCTCTAATGTCCTCTTTTAAAAAATTGTTTGTCACCACCTTATATTCCCCTGAAATAAAATGCACAGATAAGATTATCTATAATGTCTAATATCTATAATATATAATATCTGTCTATATTATACACAAAATTATTACGGTGTCCCAATTGCCCTATCAGAAGAAATAAAATGATAATCGTTATGTGTTTCAAAATGTAAATAATAAGGCCAAGTACATTCGAAGACATAAGGAAGAAGAGAGATACTTGCACATAGAGAATCACTAGGAATGAATCGGCTATACACGTAAACTAATAAAGGCATATTTTATTGGAGTCACAAATTCTCGAGCCTTGTTGCCATTGGTTACCTGCTTTTCCACGATGATGAGCAAACCTAGGCGATCATATGCATAAAAGGGACTTGCATTCCCGAAGAAAGTTCAGGACTACTTTGTGCTTAAAATGTGCTCACTGAAGCCCAGTGATGCCCTCCGACCACTGGGACGACTAAACGTGCCTCCACCATTGTCCAAACTGCCCTCTTGGGAGGAGCGCTGTCTTCACTGGGAATACTGGGTCTAGGTACATATGAAGCTTGGGCAAGTCAGCAAGACGAATAGACTCTGCAGAATAGAAAACCGGGTAAAGATTATAAAACGGTAGTTCACAGAAAGGCAGCAGGAATGAGTTAAAAATGTATGAGGAGATGATCGATTTCATTAGTAATTAGAAATACGCAGGATGAGCCAGCGACATAATGTGACTTTATGCTCACAGCCCAAACTTTTAAAAATGGATAATGCCCAGTGCTGGAAAGGATATACATAATCAAGAATCCTCAGGTAGGGGCGCCTGGGTGGCTCGGTGCGTTAAGTGGCCAACTTTGTCTCAGGTCAGGATCTCGTGGTTTGGGGGCTCAAGCCCCCCCCGCCCCCCCCCCCCCTCGTTGGGCTCTTTGCTATCAGTCTGGAGCCGGGTATGGATCCTTCGTCTCCCTCTCTCTCTCTCTCTGTCCCTCTCTGTCCCTCTGTCTCTCTCTCTGAGAACGCGTGCGTTCTCTCTCTCAAAAATTAAAAAAAAAAAAAAAAGGATCCTCAGGTATGTTTGATAAAAGTATAAACTGATGCAGCTATTATGAGAGGTCATTCGGAAGTTCTTATGAAAACAGAAACGTGAATTTCCCGGGACCCGGCAATTCCACTCCCGAGTATTGAGCCCAGAGAAATTACTGTACAGGCACCCAAACGATGTAGGAGTGGGGCGCCTCGGTGGCTCAGTCAGTTAAGTGGCTGACTCTTGATTTCAGCTCAGGTCATGATTTGTGGGTTCGAGCCCCACTTTGGGCTCTGCACAGACAGCGGAGCCTGCTTGGGATTCTCGGTCTCCCTCTCTCTCTGCCCCTCCCCTGCCTTCTCTCTCTCTGTCTGTCTCTGTCTCTGTCTCAAAGATAAATAGTAAGAAAAATATTAAGAAAAAAACCACGGAGGAGTATATTCACTGCAGCAGCGTTAGTAAAATTAAAATACTGGATGCCGCCTAAATGTTTGCACAAAGTAAGGTACCTGCAAAGGATGAATAGCCTATGGCAGTAAAAACAAAATGAAATTGATTGGTGTAGACTTCAATAACACAAGGTCGAGTGAAAAGAAAAGGAAATGAAAAGAATACGATGTAGAGCCCGATATTATTTGTATAAATGAAACACCAAAATTATACATTCTCGTGAAGACTTCCCACTGTATGTGCATAACGGGCTGGAGGGTCCATTGAAAAGAGCCATGTGCATTCAAGACGAACTCAAATGGAACTACATGCTGGTTTTAAGTCACTGTTGCATTTTGAGGTTGAGAGCGAGGGGAGGAAATGGGGGGAGGGGCAGGGCTTGTAGAATTGGAGGCAACAAGCACATTCTGGAAAGCAGAGGTTGTATGGGAAAACGAGTCCCCATGAGACAATCGTAGCATTCCCAGGGAAGTCTGTTCGTAACCGTTCTCCAGAAGCCCGCAAAGAGACAGCGAGAGGGGTCCACGTCGGATGACGATAGTATATTCACGTCATTTTGCGGGAAATCATGACGGGGCCTGAAATCCATGGTCTTTTTCTTTGGTTTCATCTCCATTAGAGACAAAGCCAAACACTCAGGTTTTATGAAGCAGGGATTTTATCTGGTGCTCAGGTGCCTAACAGGACAGTTGATGCGAGGAGATTTTTGTGAAAGAATGACGAAATCATTTTTAGTTTCTGCTAGATACTGTCAAAGCTTAGGAAGTATAGGACCTAGGGAGTTTGAGGGATTGACAGGTCTCTGGTGGTGGCACAGGGGCCGAGGGGGGCCGTTTCCTTACAAACTGCCTTATTAGGGGAAGTTAGGGGAAGTACCCCTACCCTTCTAACTTGACCGTGTATTTGTATTAGCTGATATCATGGCTCATACTCCGTCCATTATCCTTGATTAGCATCAATTAATCTCAGTAAAAATTTGCTTGTGTGTAAAGTGACTCATCCCTAAGGGTAGTGACTGTATGCAATTATCGGGTAGACTTTTGAAAAAAGAAAAAAAAGATCGGAGCTAAACTTATAGCTAAGGGACAGCCGAAGTAGTCACTACTCCGATTCCTCTCATTTCACAAAAAGAAAATAGTCCACAAATGAGTACAGGATTTTGTTATGATTGGCCCACCGCAACACTGTCCTCCGCAGGCCGTGTGCCGTGCCTTTAATTATCTCATAAGAGCACTGGAAGGAGTGATTTTAAGACCCTGCTGTGTGATCCCGGGTTACATATTTAATTTTAATGAATCGTAGTTTTCTTTTCTGTAAAATAAGAAACTCAGTTTAGATGATCTCTAAGCTTTCTTCAAACCAAAAAAAAAAAAAAAAAAAAAAAAAAAAATTCCGAATCTGGCTTTCGAGATTTTCCAGGTTTGTTACTTTGGCTGAGAATAATTCAAAGACGCACACAAAACTGAATCCTAACCCCTCTCTAGCGCTACATCATTATTTTTGAATGATAATTTTCACATTTTTAAATTTGGTCCATTTTTAACGCGAAGCTGCATAACTTAATGACGCATATGCAGAGTAACATATATGAGGTATTGAAATTAAAAGCAAATATGCAATTCAAAAGAAGTTTTATTTTGAGGTGTGAAAGCAAATTATAGGGGTGCCTGGCTGGCTCAGTTGGTGGGGCATTTGGCTTTTGATCTTGGGGTTGTGAGTTCGAGCGCCACATTGGGTGTAGAAATTACTTAAAAATAAAATCTCAAGGGGCGCCTGGGTGGCTCAGTGGGTTGAGCTTCCGACTTCGGCTCAGGTCATGATCTCACGGTTCATGAGTTCGAGCCCCACGTCGGGCTCTTTGCTGACAGCTCGGGGCCTGGAGCCTGCTTCGGATTCTGTGTCTCCCTCTCTCTCTGCCCCTCCCCCGTTCATGCTCTGTCTCTCTGTGTCTCAAAAATAAACAAACATTAAAAAAAAAATCTCAAAAGCATGGGGTGTCTGGGTGGCTCAATCGGTTAAATGTCTGACTCGATCTCAGCTCAGGTCTTGATCTCAAGGTTGTGAGTTCAAGCCCTGCGTTGAGCTCCACGCTAGGCACGAAGCCTACCTAAAAAAAACTGGTTATATTAGGAGAAAAGTGCAGGGACCTTCTAAGAGAGCCTTTCTTCCTAATCCCTAGAAAAGCTACATGTAAGTAGATGTGTCGGTCCATCTATTTTAATGCTGCGTTAGAAAAATTTAAAGACTGGTTTTGTCGACACATGATATGTTGGAAATGGGATCTACGTACGGTTGTGGGTTTTTTTTTTTTTTCACTGACGTTAATTTCTATATGGGTGTAATCAAAGTTTCAGGGTGATTTGGTAAAATCATGTTAACAGCTACAAACTGTCTGAAATTCCTGCAGACCAAGAGGGCAGAACTGATTCCAGGGCCTTCTATTTGGGCTGTTAGTAATACTCCCTTTCCAAAAAAGACCTCAGGGTCACAATTTGGAAAACTAGGGCCAAAGTAGTCTCTGCCCGTCCACATTCCTTCCTTCTGCATCGGGGGGGGTCGGGTTACGTGTCCTCTGTTTCAGAGATCCTAGAGAAATACAAAACACAAAACGGTCTTCCCCAATCTGTTAGAAATCCTTGCCCGGTTTCCTGGAGTGAAAACGACTAGTTGAGATACCCTCACGTATGACAGCAGAACTGTAGATCCACAGAAATAATTTTTCCAGTGCAGTTGATTTTAAATGGACTTTAGACTCCGGAAGGAATTTCTACTTATTGTAAGACTGATGGAACACTGGAAAATAGCGATCAGAACCCCATCAGTGCTCTCCCTCATGCAGCGAAACAGCCAAGTTGGTCAGCAAGAAGACGAGAAGAGAGAAAACTTGGGTCCCCTGATTAAATCCCAGGGTCTTCCGAGGGCGGAAAGATTGAATAAATTACCACCCGCTCTGACCTGGCATACCAAAGGGTTATATCCTCAGGGTAATGTTGAAGGAGAAGTAAAAAGAAGTAAAACAGACCGCAGGTGATCTTGGGTTGTCTAGACAAGACGCCCTGTGAGAAGGGCTGCAGACTATATATATATATATATGGACTGAGAGCGCCCCCCCCAGCCGACCGTCAACAAGGAAACCATGAACTCAATGCCACAAACAGGGTCGACTTGGAAGACTGTCAGAGGCAGGTGAGAACGCAGCCGGCCTCAAACTTGGATCTTAGCCTAGAAACCCCAAGCACGGAACTGAATTTCTGACCGAACTGTGAGCTAATAATGGGTTGTTGCTTTAAGGTGACCGAATTTGTAGTCACTTGTTAGGCAACAATAGAAAAATAATAAAGACGCCTGAGAAATTGGAATGATCTGCAATCGACCGTAAAACAGATATGTTTACTGTGCCTAGAGAAATCAAAGAAGAGCTTGAAAAGATCAGCCGGAAACAAGAACCCATGAAATTTGTCACAGATTGCCGTAGCCATCCATGATAGGGTAATAAGGATCAGATTTACTCTCCTGACTTTAAGCAACTAGAAACCTTGGTAAAATACATGACTCAGTTGCTTTCAGACTGGACAGCAAGGCAGCACAGGACTGTTATCACAAAGAGAAGAGAAATAAACGAGATGATCCCTCCAATCCCCTCAACTTATTGCCAGGAGGCGTTTCCAAGCTACCCCGTGGAGGGAGGGGGACCTGAACTGAAAAGTCAAAGATCGAAATTGAGGGAGGCCAGTGCAGCTGGTAATCATGGAGGAGAGCGCCAGAGAGGAGAAAACCACAGGCAGAAAGCTCCAGAGATCTGCAGAGGTGTTCCCTTGAGTCTTTGGCGTATTACTCCTGTGCATGCATGAGAGGAAACTGCCAGATGCAGGAAAGAGAATCACTGTAAAGCACCAGGCTGAACAATTTCTAGAGGTCCCATCGGGCTGAGAATATTTTGTGTTCCTACCAGCCAGAGTGGAAAGACATCACACACCGTGCATAGGGTAGAGTTGTCACGATAGCACCATGGTAGAGGAGATACATTCGTTCTTGAGAAAAGAAGACTCTAAGAAGGCTCAGAGTCTCCCAAACATTGGTCTTAGCAAAGCTTTTTTGGCTATGACACCAAAAGAGCAGGCAACAAATGCAACAATAAACAAGTGGGACTAGAGCAAACTAAGAAGCTTCTGTACAACAGAAGAAACAATCAGCAAAATGAGGCAACCTAGGGAATGGGAGAAAATGTTTGCAAACTATCTCCCTGATAAGGGGTTAATGTCCAAAATATGTAAGGAACTGCTACAACTCAATAGTAAGAAAACAATCAGATTTAAAAATGGGCAAAGAGGACACCTGGGTGGCTCAGTCGGTTGAGCACCTGACTTCGGTTCAGGTGGTGACCTCACAGTTCATGAGTTTGAGCCCTGCACGGGGCTCGCTGCTCTCAGCACCGAGCCCGCTTCAGATCCTCTGTCCTCCTTGCTCTCTGCCCCTCCCCTGCTCATGCTCTCTCTCAAAAATAAAAATAAAACATTAGAGAAAAGTGGACAAAGGAGTTGAATAGACATTTTTCTGAAGAAGAGATCCAGGTGGCCAACAGGTACGTGGTTGCTCACCGTTACTAATTATCTGGGAAAAGTAAATCAGAACCACAATGGAGCTATCACCTCATGCCTGTTCGAATGGTGAGCATCAAAAAAGACAAATTCAACTGTTGGCAATGCTCTGGAGAAAAAGGAACCATTATGCACTGTAGGTTGGAATGTAAATCGGTGTGGTCATTATGGAAAACAGTACAGAGGTTCCTTAAAAAATTAAAAACAGAGGGGCACCTGGGTGGCTCAGTCGGTGAAGCATCCGACTTCGGCTCAGGTCACGATCTCACAGTCCGTGACTTCGAGCCCCACATCGGGCTCTGTGCTGACAGCTCGGAGCCTGGAGCCTGCTTCAGATTCTGTGTCTCCTTCTCTCTGACCCTCCCCCGTTCATGCTCTGTCTCTCTCTGTCTCAAAAATAAATAAACATAATTTTTTTTTTAATTGAAAATATAACTACCATAAGATCCGGCAATCCCACTTCTGGGTATATATCCAAAAGAGATGAAAACACCCCCCAACGTGCATTGCAGCATTATTCACATGGAAAGAACCTGTGTCCATCAATGGGTGAATGGATAAAGAGAATGTGATATATATATATCTCCATTATCTATTATCTGTGTACACACTATCATCTACCTATCTATCCGCTACATATATATATATATATACACTATATATACACCATATATAGAATTTACACACAATCTATATAAATGGTAATGAAATGTTATTTAGCCAAGAAAAAGCAGGATATCCTGCCCTTTGCAACAACATGGACAGACCTACCTTGAGGGCATTATGCTAAGTGAAATAAGTTAGACAAATACTGGGGCACCTGGCTGGCTCAGTTGGTAGAGCATGTGACTCTTGATCTTGGGGTCGTTGAGTTCAAGCCCCACGTTGGGGGTAGAGATTACTTTAAAAACCTTTTTAAAAAAGACAAATACTGTGTGTTCTTATTTATGGATGGAGTCTAAAAAAAGCTGAAGTCATAGAAATAAAGAGTAGAATGGTAGTTGCTAGAGGCTGGGATATTGGGGAAATGAGAAGATGTTGGCCAAAGGGTATAAACTCCCAGCTAAAATATGGATAAGTTCTGCGGATCTAATACACAGCATGGTGAGTATAATGGACAATATTATATACTTGAAAATTGTTAAGAGAGTAGATCTTAAATTTTTTTTTTCAACGTTTTTTATTTATTTTTGGGACAGAGAGAGACAGAGCATGAACGGGGGAGGGGCAGAGAGAGAGGGAGACACAGAATCGGAAACAGGCTCCAGGCTCTGAGCTGTCAGCACAGAGCCCGACGCGGGGCTCGAACTCACAGACCGCGAGATCGTGACCTGGCTGAAGTCGGACGCTTAACCGACTGTGCCACCCAGGCGCCCCAAGAGAGTAGACCTTAAATGTTCTCACCACACACACAAAAAATGGTAATTACGTGAGGGGGTGGAGGTGTTTGTTACCTTGTTGTGACAATCATTTTGTAATACATACCTGTATCAACTCCTATTTTATTTTTTAATATTTTAAACCTTAAACTTATATATGTTGTAGGTCAATAGTATCTCAATAAAGCTGAGGGAAAATGTAAAAAACCAGATTAAACGAACAAAACAAGTTGTACCTACCTTTTGTAGATGCTGTCTACAAAAGATGAACTTTAGTCTTCTTTAATGTTCATTTATTTTGAGAAAGAGCGAGAACGTGTGCAGAGCACAAGCACTGTCTGGGCTCAGATTCACAAACCATGAGATCAGGACCTGAGCCGAAATCAAGAGTTGGACGCTTGGTTGACTGAGCCACCCAGGCGCCCCTACAAACGATGAACTTTTAAATGAACATTCACAAGTCAAAAGCTAAAGATGGAAAATAATGTAGAAATAATACTGTCGGACAATCTGGAGTGACTGACTATACAAAATACAATTCAAGACAAATAGTTTTACTAGAGAGAAAGAAGGGCATTTCTTAAAATAAACAAGGGGCACCTGGGTGGCTCAGTCAGTTGGGTGTCCGACTTCGGCTCAGGTCGTGATCTCATGGTCCATGAGTTTGAGCCCCGCGTCGGGCTCTGTGCTGATGTCTCGGAGCCTGCAGCCTGCTTCCGCTTTTGTGTTTCCCTCTCTCTCTGCCCCTCCCCTGCATGTGCTCTCTCAAAAATAAAGGTTAAACTTAAAAAAAAATAAATTAAATAAACAATACATCAAGAGGACATAAAAATGCCAACTCTGTATGTGCCTAAAAGACAGCCAAAAAGGAAATGAAACAAATCTGACTATATTAAAGAGAGAAAAAGATAAACCCACAAGCATCATCAGAGATTTTTTAAACATCTTTTCTCAATAACTGATCGAACTAGATAGAAATGAGGCAAGTATAAGGAAGATCTGGAGAACACCATCAACCGCCTTTACCTAATTGGCATTTCTAGAATTAAACACCAAACAACTGCAAAATATATATTTTCTTTACATGTACATGGAATGTATATCAAGATAGGCCATATACAGGGATATCAATCAACTTTCAATACATTTCCAAAGTTTGAAATCTTAGCATGTTTATGATTAAAATGAAACTATTAGGTATCAATTACAACCAGAAGCCTAGAAAAGTCCTGATTATTTGGAAATAAAAAACATTTCTAAATAACTCACGGGACAAGAAATCAAAAGGTGAGACACACAATATTTCAAACGGAAAGAAAATGAAAGTACAACATAGCAAACTTCGAGATTGGCAGCCGAAGCATGTTTGGAAAAAAAAATTATAACTAAAATGCTTCGATTACAGAAGAAGAATGGGTAAAAAGAATTGCTAAGTTTCTATCTTATGATCCTAGAAAAACAATACCAAATTGAAATCAAAAATAAGTAGAGCAAAAGGAAATTATAAAGATAAGACATCAATGAAACAAAACAAAACAACAGAACGTGTACGAAGTCAAATGCTGGGTTTTGAAGAGGCTAATAAAATTGATAAAAGCGTGGCAAGACTAAGACAAAAAGAAAAACCAAGTAACCAGTGTTAAGAATGAAGGAACAGATATCACAATGGATTCTACGGATATTCAAAGGGAAATATTATGCTAATACGTTAGACAAGATAAAATGTTGAAATACAAAACATCTTACAAAAGATGACATAGAAAATGTGAATAGCCTAATATTTGTGAAATTAATTGAAATTATTATTAGAAACATCTACACAAACAAAACCCCAGGCTCAGATGATTTCACTGGTAGATTCTTCAGACATTTGAAAAAGAAATAACAATTTTATACAAGCTCTTTCAGAAAATGGAATAACCCTGATTTCAAAACTTGGCAAAGGCATTCCAACAAGAGAGATACAAATCGAAAAATAATTGCATCAAATACAAGCAAGTTGTATGTAGTAATACCTAAAATAGAAAATACGTATGATTGAACGGAATTATCCTCGCAATGTAAGGTAAAAAAAATATATTCCGTGTAATCCCCCATTTCACGTAAGATTAAATATTGAAGGATTATATTTCATAAAAATTAAAAACTTCTCAGAGGATATCATTAAGAAAACAAATAGGCAAACGATAGGTCAGATGCTGTTTTCCATGGTCCCCGTGGTTGGTGTAAAAATCACAAGGACAGCTGAAGCATGGTAGTTTTTTTTTAATGTTTTTATGTAGTTTTGAGCGAGACTGAGCGCAAGCAGGGAAAGGGCAGAGAGGGAGGGAGACACAGCATCCAAAGCGGGCTCCGGGCTCCGAGCTGCCGGCGCAGAGCCCGACGTGGGGCTTGAACTTGGGAACCACGAGGCCATGACCTGAGCCGAAGCTGGACACTTAACCAGCTGAGCCACCCGGGCACCCCTGAAGCATGGTAGTGTTAAAGGCACAGTCGTATCTCTCTGCGTGATTGTCCCACATCTGTGTGACTCCCCAGAGGGCTTGGCAACATAGGTTCCTAAATGCTCAGCCTTCAAACTTGAGAAGTCAAGGAGCGTCTGACAGAGTCTCAGAAGCCTGTCTCTTTACAAGAGTTGAAACTATTACTGGCCGCTGCGGGAACTAGAAAGTCTGAGGACCTGGCCACGGGGAAGGCTAACCCTGACATGGTTCACCCGCCTATTACGGCTTCTTGATACATTTAATGAGTTATTCTGTTGTGTTGTCCAGTGAATTACCCAGGAGACTACGTTTTGTGCTATAAGCAACAGCTGTGAATCCAAAAAAAAAGCTTTTTTCCCCAAACATTTCATTTTTTTTTTCAGCTTATTTATTTCGAGAAAGAGAAAGGGCGAGTGGGGGGGGGGGCAGAGAGAGGGAGAGAGAGAGAATCCCACGAAGGGCAGAGGGAGAGAGAGGGAGAGAGTGTGGAACCCAAAGCGGGGCTCACTCAAAGTGGGGTTTGAGCTCCCCTGATGCGGGGCCCATGCTCACTCGAATCAGGGCTCGCGCGCCCCCATAGCCGGACTTGAACTCACAAACCGGGAGATCAGGACTGAGAGGAGGTTCGATGTTTCACCTGCACCACCCAGGCGCCCCAAGAGTTAAAATTTCTTTTCTCACTTGAAACGCAATTTACGAAGAATATACCTTCACCTTTTATTTTGTCTCATTTTTTTAATGTTTATTTTTGGCAGAGAAAGCATGAGTGGGGGAGGGCAGAGAGGGAGAGGGAGGGAGAGAACCCCAAGCGGGCTCTGCGTTGTCCGTGCAGCTGTGAGGTCAGGATCTGAGCTGAAGTTGGACACTCAACCGACTGAGCCACCCAGATACCCTTACCTTCACCTTTTAAAACCCTCATTCAGCCACTTTCAAGTCTGGTGGGGGGTTTTTCCTAATGTTCATTTACTTAGAGAGAGAGAGAGAGAGAGAGAGCAGGGGAAGGGCAGAGAGAGAGGGAGAGAGAATCCCAAGCAGGCCCCCCACTCAGTGTAGAGCCTGATGCGGGGTTGATCTCATGAACTGTGAGATCGTGACCCGAGCTGAAATCAAGAGTCTGACCCTTAACCCGCTGAGCCACCTAGGTGTTCCAACTGTAGTGTTCTCTCAAACATATAAGTAGACTCATTGGTGTTTCATCGGAGAACGAGATTGATAATTGTATTTACGACGGAATACATTAACGAATCCATTCGTTAATATTTAATAACCATTGAGAACTGCTTGGTTTACATGTCTTAGGCCAGAGAGTAGCCTGCATGTAATATTCCTATTTATGTGTCCACAAGAGAGGACAGAAGGATATATTCCCCTGGAAAAATCACAGTGCTATTGAAGAATCCCTGCTTCCAGTCCTTGTTTGGAACGAGACAGGGTATAAATAAGTAATAAATAAAATTAACATACCCATGATTTCTTTGTATATCTGTTTTCTGTTTCCTTCATCACTCCTCCTCAATCTTCATGTAAAACCTCTGTGCCATTAAGTTCAAGCCCGTTGCTGTACAACCCTCTCCCCTCACCTCCGTTGCTGTCACCTTCGTTCTAGGAATTCAACAAGCCTAGGAGGCCCCCCCACCCCACCCCACCCCACCCTGCCGTCCACTTTCTGGCCTTGGAAGGCCTTACTTCCTGAGGCCCAATATGGACGCCTTCATTCCCCCACTACCTCAGCCGGGCACTCCCGCCATGCCCCCCCCCC
>NC_064817.1:109057072-109080480 GCF_023721935.1 Panthera uncia | reverse complement strand
GGCCCAGCTTGTTAGTTTCCACCCCACCCCTTAGGCCCAGCTTGTTAAACAAGGCAAGCGTGTAGCAGAGAGGAGAAAGGCAGGAGTAGGTGTCACCTGCCCCAACACATCTTAGGTGTCCCCCGCCCCCAACACATCGGGGCTCAGACAGGTGATGCAGCTCCAACAGGAGTTCACATTACCCCACCTCTGCCTCTCCTTTCCCGCCAGCCCCCACTTTCCCCGATGCTCTTTCACGCAAGTCTGGCCTTTCCATCACTTCCTTACACAGGTCCCTAAGGGACCAAAATCCCAAAAGAAAAACATCAGAAGGGACTTTAACATCCTCTAAGCTCCATTTCACAGCAGACGTCGGAAGCCCCTTGAATGCCTCCGGCGACGGGCAGCTCACTGCGCATTGACGTCGTTCCTCCCATTTTGTGCACAGTCCTTCTAAAGAAGGAACCCAAATGGTAGCTGATGGGATCACGTGCTGACAATCTTTTCTGAGCCTCAGGTAGGCACACAAGGACTGACGATGGAACTGAACGTTTGCAGCTGGCAGTCAGGAAAAATCCAGAAAATCTGCTTGGTTTTTTCTTGTTGTTGTGGAGGAATTGGAGGAATTGGGGGAGCCATGCAAAAGGGAGACGCAGGAAAGAGGGGCCAACTTCAGAACAAAACAAACGGTGGAGGACAGTGGGCCAGGTTTCTGGTGGCCTCTCCTGAAAGAGGAGCGTGTGCCCACTGGTCCCCGAGAAGAGAGTGGGGGAAAGGCACCAGAAGTCGCCCACAGAGGGTTCAGAGTCCAACCTACGGGCGGCCACCAGTACCGGCCACGACCAAAACACGCCAAGAGGAAGTA
The DNA here is from genome assembly GCF_023721935.1 of Panthera uncia. Classification (NCBI taxonomy): domain Eukaryota; kingdom Metazoa; phylum Chordata; class Mammalia; order Carnivora; family Felidae; genus Panthera; species Panthera uncia. The sequence continues at coordinate 109,079,636 of NC_064817.1, read as the reverse complement.
TGCCGGAAATGGAAGCTCCGAGCGGTGGATCCGAGGGTGGAGACTGTGAGACTCGGTGCTACCCAATCTAACGCTCGCTCCTCTCCTGGCTGATGTCTTTAGGAGCCTTGACCACAACCGCCCCCACCCCCAGAGAGAACAGAGCCCATCTTTCCTTGGTGCAAGCCACACCGAACCTGAAGCTCGGTCTTCCACGCGTTATTTCGCTCTATCCAGACCATCCCCAAGGGTACTTGCTGGAGCAGCCTGGGCTCTTCTCTGGGAGCCGGGGGTGCATCAATGCTCTATCTGAACCACGTGTGGTTTGAAAGTGCTTATGATAGCATTCTCCAGTTTTGAAAAAAAAAAATCAATAAACTGACATTAAATATTGATGCCCAACTGCTTCCTGCCACGCCGAGGGTAACCCAGCTTCTGGAAAGGTTATGCATTACCTGTGATTGCTGCCTGAAATCGAGATAACAGCTGCACCAAAATGGACACGGTTTCTGAAAAGGGAATGATGAGTGGGCTGTGGGATTGCTTTTGCCAGTTCACACCTTCAGTGGACAACAGGGGAACTCCATTCCGACACCTCTTAGTCACAAATTCAGAACCCCTAAGATCAGGTTTTTTTTAAATTTTTTAATGTTTATTTATTTTGGGGAGAGAGAGAGAGAGAGAGCACGAGCGGGGGAGGGGCAGAGAGAGAGGGTGACACGGAATCCGAAGCGGACTCCGGGCTCCGAGCTGTCGGCACAGAGCCCGACACGGGGCTCTAACTCACGGACCGCGAGATCGTGACCTGAGCCGAAGTCGGACGCTTCACCGACTGAGCCACTCAGGCGCCCCTAAGATCGGTTTTTATGAGTGCTGATAAAAATAAGACAGTAACCTGGTTGTCACTTAAAAAACAAACCTTTTTGGGACGCCTGGGTGGCTCAGTCGGTGAAGCGTCTGACCTCAGCTCAGGTCACAATCTCATAGTTCGTGGGTTCGAGCCTTGCATCGGGCTCTGTGCCAACAGCTCGGAGCCTGGAGCCTGCTTCGGATTCTGCGTCTCCCTCTCTCTCTGCCCCTCCCTGGCTCTCTCTCTCTCTCTCTCTCTCTCGGTCAAAAATAAACATTAAAAAAAATAAAAAAAAAAAACCTTTTTAACTCTGTTAGGATAATTATTCTATCCAGAATCACCCAAGTCTGTGTGACGTTTACAATCCCCCTTTATGACTAGATATTTGCTTTGTGAGTTAGTGTCACAAGAGGAAACTCTAACGTCCCAGCTCTGTTCATACTGGCTGTCACTCCACGTTTTAGCGCGGCCTTGGCTTTCTCCTGTGGGAAGCACCTAGATCTAGCACCTGGAACACACTAGGAGCTTAGGACTTCTCATTATTTTCATGTCTTCATAGTTTCCAAGGATGTATTTTACTAAATAGATTAGGTCACAATACGAAACAACCACTGCCCTTAAGCAGGGACGGAAAATAAAACAGCTCACTGTGGCTTCTCTATATTTTGTTTTCTTCTACGAAGACACCTATTTTTAGTTGAATAATATCCACAGGGGTCCCCAAATTCCTTTGATTCAGGCTTGTTGGTTTTCTACTGATCTGTATTTGATGCAGTTTACTTTTGGAACTTACTCTTAAGCATAACATATCATCTGTTTTGTTTTGTCTTAGCCTTCGAGACAAAAGAATAAGATCCTTGCCTGTATCTTCAAGGGACTGGACTTTAAAATGTTCCTGAGAAGTGTTACGAGCCCCTTACTTATTTGTTTGTTTGTTTACTTATTTTGTTTGGGAAACGTAGTGGCCGGTCGCTGGATGAAATGACAGCAAGCGTTGTTCAGAGAAACTGGCCAGTGGCGTGAAAAGCAAGGAGACTTGTGGAGCCCCAGATAGCCAGGACGTGCGGGAGGGACTCCCATCGAACCTCTACTTCCTCTGCACAGAAGAGGAGGGGACCAGAGCAAGGGTGCGAGAGCGGTGGAATTTAGACCACAAGGCAATAATAAAGGAGAGCGAACCTCTGCTTCTGCAGTCAGCCAGGGAGGAGAAATTCAGCGACGGTGAAGAGTGTGCGATGCCCTTTGGTAAGAGCTGGACGCCTAGAAAGGAGAGAGGCTGGCCAAGTGGTCAACTGGTAAGACAACCCATTCCCGTTCTTCTGGAAGAGTAATCAACATGGCTCCCACCCATATCACAGGGTGGGGGTGGAGGCGGGCTAGAAGGAAGAGACCAACATTAGCTAGCCAAGGTCCTGATTTTCAGGCATGCGCTCTGTAGAAATGAATCACAGAGAACCCAGGCCAAGAGGTCGGGAGACCTGCCTACTACTGCTCTCAGCTCTGCCACTCACTCGCTGTGGGACACTGGACGAGTCCTTCGTCTTCCGTGGTCTTCCGTGGCCTTCCGTGGTAAAATGAGAAGTTTGAATGAGGTGACCTTTAAGGGGGCTTCCAACTTTATTGCCCTACCGTGTTTTTCAATCCCAGAAGCTAAAAACACAGAGATGTGAAAGCAAGCTTTTTGTTATCTTCATGTATTTCTGTCCCCTCTTCTCAGAGTAAGGATTGGATTCTTCCTACGTAGGAACCTTCGGCAAATACTGCTTACGCAGAATTCGGCAAACAACTAAATTTAAACACTTCCCACTGCTTTGATTTCTGTATAAATTATGACTTCGGTGCACAATTACGGGCCTAAATAGCCTGGGTTTCTCAGGAGTAGTCAAGTCAAGTCGAACTCCTCGAGCTTGGAAATGTGGTCAAAAGACGCACCCCGGGACGGAGGGCCTGGGCCCGGCTGTGAGCGCAATCCCACAGGGGCCGGAGCCCCGCCCACTGATTTCAGCCCTTCTCTGAAGAGCCGGGCAAATGTTCAAGTGTGAAAGTTCCCATCGAATCCCGATCTTTTTAGCAGAGTCGTGTTTTGAGAGCAAGCTCAAGACCACAGGGGTTGCCGGGCTCAGTGTGAACGATCAAATTCCAAGCAAATGGCCTCGTCTCGTCTCCCCTTCATCTCCCTCGCTCCTTCTGGGTTTTGCTATCCATCTGGGAACTCCTCTTTCATTTGGTTTGGGGGACCCCCTTCTGAGCCAGAACCCTTTGCTTTAGTCCCAGTATGTTCCAGAGACCGCCAGAGCCTGCGCCAACCTCGCTGTTTGTCAAGGTGTTATTTGAAGTTGCTAACTTGCCCTTCGGGGAGTGTGCTAAGTGTAGAAGGAATGAAAAAGACCATTATTCGCTTGCCATATACACCGGGGAGACCATGGATCTCTCAGGACAGTTCTCTTTTCAAATGTTCTGCCCACTCATACTTGTGTCCTGATTTTGGATTTGCAGCGGTGGTTTCTGTATCCATCTGCAAGGGTGTGGCTCACATTCTCAATGAGCACGCTGTTTTTAGCCGAGGGCGACCCTGGACGATTGGGTCATGTGCACCTTAAATTCTTTCCGCCCTCTGTGGTAAACATTTGTGAACTTGGGAGGCGGGTGGAGGGTCAGCAGAAGAGTGTCTGCCTCTACAGTAAAATCCCCTGCCCAGGCCCTCAAGTGGGAATAAGAACGATCCCTAGACTTGCTTACGCAGTACTGTCCTTTGACGCTGAAGTTTCAGACGCTGGGCGTCTGAACTGAAAGGAGCCTTAGAGAGACTCGTAAAGACAGAGAACAAGCTGAGGGTTGATGGAGGGAGGTGAGTGGGGGGATGGGCTAGATGGGGGATGGGCCTGAAGAGGGGCACTTGTTGGGATGAGCACTGGGTGTCCTATGTGACTGATGAATCACTGAATTCTACTTCCGATACCAATATTACACTATATGTTAACTGACTAGAATTTAAATAAGAATTTGAAAAGAAAAAAAAATGAAGAGCGATATAAAGGTCAGGTAATCAGGTCTCGTAGTCCTACCAAGGAATTTAGGTTTATTTTCTAAATTTACAGGGAATAATAAAATATTTTTTAAAAGACGTAAAAAAAATACATACATAAATAAAAGGAGCCTTCGAGATCATTCCACCCCCACACCTTTTTTAAAAACCTTTTTTAATGTTTATATTTGAGAGAGAGAGAGAGAGAGAGAGAGACAGAGTACAAGTGGGGTGGGGAGGCATAGAGAGAGACGGAGACACAGAATCTGAAATAGGCTCCAGGCTCTGAGCTGTCAGCACAGAGCCCGACGCTGGGCTCAAACTCGGGAATGGCGAGATCACGACCCGAGCCAAAGTCGGATGCTTAACCGACTGAGCCACCCAGGCATTTAAAAAAAAAATTGTTTTAACCACACCTTTTCTAAATAAAGTGACTGAGGCTCAAAATGGGAAGTGATTTGTCCAGGGCACCTGGCTGGCTCAGTCAGTAAAGCGCGTGACTCTTGATCTTGGGGTTATGGGTTCAGGTCCCACGTTGGGTACAGAGATCACTTAAAAACAAAATCTTGGAGAAGACTGGGGGAAGGAATTTGTCCAAAGTCAACCACCAAGTCGGTGGTTGAGGTGGGGTTCAAACATGTACCTCCTATTAGAAGCTGCTAATATTCATCAAACAGAAGAGGCAAGGTCTGAGAGATGAGGGAAACATAGGGACATGAGCTAAGAAAGAACGTCGGGCTTAGACACCATCTAAGGCAGAAAGGCTGTCCTGCCTTCAAGGACTGCTCCCATCAAAAGCAGCTAAAGAAAGCTGAGCACGGAACTATGTGCTCAGAGGAGAGGAGACAAATTCACCCTCGCACGGTTCAGGGAAATTGATGAGGAGCCTGAGAAAGCAATTTAGTTTTCCAGACACTAAGGATGCTAAATGGAATGTTTCTACCTCTGGACTAAACTACGGAAGACATAGGCTATAACGGCATAGAAGCTCCGAGTGACCCTCCAGAGGGCCAATAAGAGGGGACAGCGGAGCTCTGAGAGGGGAACAGGGAGGGCTTGGAGGAACATAACGTTTGAGACTAAGTCACTAGCATGAAACTGTTCTATGTAGGAGATACACCCCTAGGTTCCCCCAACTCTGTGCACCCTTCATTAGCCTGCCCGCTGCATTCCAAGAGAAGGCCATGCGGGAGTACAGGGGACAAGAGTGGCGAGCCTGGGCTCAGACAGACTTGAATTTGTATCTTGGCTCCGCCTTACATCTTGTATGACCTTGGATACGTTTCTGCCCTTCTCTGAGGCTCACTCTCCTCATCTTTGCAATGCAAGGATGCTCAAAGGATTATTGTCAAGGTTCAATAAAAATAACTCTTGTAGGAATGCCTAAAATATAGCACGCACTCATATGCTACGTGTATGATACCTGACCCATCAGGGTGGTTACTGTTGTTAAACTGGCGGGGTGGGTCAGAATTTCCATAGATGAAAAGAGAAAGGAACAGCCAAACCCAAGAGGCCCGGTCTTTACTCTTTTCCTGAAATTGCGGGAGTGTAAAGATACCAACACAGCTATAGAAACACGGCAGAGTGGGGCGCCTGGGTGGCGCAGTCGGTTGAGCGTCCGACTTCAGCCAGGTCACGATCTTGCGGTCCGTGAGTTCGAGCCCCGCGTCAGGCTCTGGGCTGATGGCTCGGAGCCTGGAGCCTGTTTCCGATTCTGTGTTTCCCTCTCTCTCTGCCCCTCCCCCATTCATGCTCTGTCTCTCTCTGTCCCAAAAATAAATTAAAAATGTTAGAAAAAAAAAAAAAAAAAAAAAAAAAAAGAAAAAGAAACACGGCAGAGGCTTTCCCGTCGGCAGCTTGTCCAGCCTGGCTTAAGCCAGAAATCTCTAAAATAATTACAAACGCACTCCCTGCCTCTTCGGTTCCCTTAGAGTTGCCCAGCATTCCCAGCAGAATGCCTGGCTCCTCTTGTACATCTCCGCGGCAATCCAAGGCTTCCCATACCAAAGCCACACCTACAGCGACCACAGCAATGCTCACCCTGCGGTCCCATCATTCGTGATGACGGTGGTGACGTGAATCACCTCCTGAGGCTTTGTACCGGACAACCTACTTCCGCTTCTAGTGGTTGTGATTCGAGTCCAAAAACATCAATAGAGCCCCTACTGTGTGTTAAGACTTTGTACCTGGCTCAGAGTAGGCACTCAAATGTTTGCTCATGGATGGGTTGATTAGAGGGATTGCCAAGGCTAGTAAAACGTTCCCTAACCTTCAAGGTACTGACATCCAGGGGGGAAGTCGGATTCGTGCAAAACTAGTTTGCACTCAGAGTAACCTGTGATAAAGGCTACGTAAGAAGTACAAAAAGCTCAATTGGGACTAATTCCAACTGGAGGAAATTGGAAAAGTCATCAGGAGAAGGAAGCATTCGATGTGGACCTTTGGGCTCAGTGAGATTTTGGCAGCCGAAAGAAAGGACATTTGTCACAGAGAACAGAGTAGCCACAAGGAAGCAAGAAAGAGCAGACCTTCTTATTGGCAAACGATAAATTGTGGGGGGGGGGGGGTGCGCGTGCTGAGGTCAGATCATGGAGAGCCATGATGGCCACGCAAATAATTTTCATCTTCGCTTCTGTAGGTGATGGGGATCCGGGGAAGATCCCGAGCAAGGGAATAGTAAAATCAACTAGTTATTTTGAGTTTAATTACTAAATAATGACACTTTACAAGGACTCAGGCACAAGTTTTCCGCCATCCCTAAGGCTGCTGGGGTCAGGGGAAACATGAGAAAGCCAGCAAAGTTTGTTCAGATGAATAAACAACTGATAAGAACAACGTTGGGGAGAAAGTAATTGACAACTTCCGGGAGCCGGGCTCCCAGGCTGATAAGCAACATCTATCCTTGTGAGATCGACATTATCCTTGTTGTTTTTTCATTTTTTTCATTTTTTAAAATTTTATGTGACACCAGCTGTCAACGTCAAGATCAATACTTGCTGCAAATGTGCACCTGAGTTTGAAAGAAGGGACTGCTGTCTGGAGTCCACGAGAGGGCATGCCTTGCAGACAAAGGTGATGCTGGGATGATTTCGTAAAATACAATTTCGGCCAGATGTTACCAAGTTTCACCATTTAAAAAAAGGGCTTTAGGGTCAAATAAGTTTGAAAAATGATCATCCAGGAAAGGTTAAACTAGTTTCCTTGCTGCAGGAATTCTCAGAGCCTTTCCTGTGCTGATGTGTACTGTGACCCGTCGAGAAGGAGCTAGACTACACAGCATGTGCCACGCTTACTTGACCTAAGAACCCTTTGTTTTTGGATCGGTGCATGGAATGACGGTTCTTCGGAACTCATGTTGGCTAAGAGTGTTGCAGAGAACGGGATTAGATCCAAAACAGCATTCTGGACTTGGCTCTTACAGATCACTGATGATGGATGGTGTTTGCTATAGATTGAATGTTCGTGTCTCCCCAAATATTCTTACGGTGAAAGCTAATCCTCAATGTGAGCGTATTTGGAGGGTATTTGGAGGTGACTAGGCGATGAGGGCGGAGTCCTCAGGAATGGGATTGGTGCCTTTATAAAAGAGACCCCAGAGAGCTGCCTTCTGCCATGTGAGAACACAGGGAGGAAACAGCCATCTATGAACCAGGAAGTGGGCTCTCACCGGACACCAAATTAGCCGGTGTGTTGATTTTGGACTTTCCAGCCTTTGGAACTTTGAGAAATCAATTGCTTGTGCTTAGAAGCACCCCCCACCCCCTCCAATGTATGGTCTTTTGTTACAGCCACCTGAACAAAGACAGTATTCTGATGCAGGGCAATTTCTATTTGCCCAGCTGTTCTCTGCTTCCTAGCATAATGGCCACCAATGAGAACAACTCTCCTCTGCACTTACTTCCGGGTATACGTCTTGCAGGCAAACTTCATCCATGACTTTTCCAGGCATCCAGCACATCGTCTTCCCTGATACCCTGCTTCTAACACTCGTCTGATCTGTCGCGATGGCCTCTGACGGGTCCTCATGCCCGTGTTGTCGCCTCTAATTCAGCCCATGTGATTCCCACACCAGTCTGATTCTGTTCCGCTCTGCTCAGAGTTACGATGGCTTTCTTATACTTGCTTTTTAAAAAATGCTTCTCTGTGGCATTCAAAGCCATCCCCCTCAGGCCCCAACCTATCTCACCAACTGTCTCTGGAATCCACCCCCCCCAACTTGCATTCTGGCCATGCTGGAACCCCACTGGTCTACTTGCGATTCTGTCCGAATCTCCTCTCTTTGGACCTTATTGCCTCCCGCATCGTGCTAAATCTGTTCTTTCCCGAGGAAAACCCAGTTCACGTACTTTCTCCTCCACAAAACCCTTCTCTGATTATGCCCAAGAAGAAAAGGGATTACCTCCTCACTTGACCAGAAGCACACTGTATTACCGAGAAAACAACTTACACTGGTACATCCTATCGGTTTTTTTGTATGTGTGTTCGTATCCTCGCCTTGCTGCTTCCTAGCTGTGGGATATGGGGCAAGTCACTTAAGCTCCCTTAGCCTCAGGGTCTCATATGAAAAATGGGGCCATCGGCACCTACGAACAAGGTTGTCGTGAAGACTGAATATAGTTAACTCACAGAACCACATGTTAAAAACCTCTCTGGGCTGCTTATTCTCTGGTTAGGGTGGCCAGATAAAATGCAGGATGCCACGTGATACTTGAATATCAGAGACCATCATTTTAAATATATAAGTATGTACCAAATTTGGCATGGGACCTACTCAGACCAAGCGGTTTCCCTTACTTACCTGAAATTCAAACGGAAGTGCCTACCTTGTATTTTTTTCCTTCCAAGATTTTATTTAAATTCCAGCTGGTTGACATACAGCATATAGTATACTATTCATTTCGGGAGCAGAAGCCAGTGATTCGTCACTTACATATAACGCCCAGTGCTCAACACAGGTGCCTTCTCAATACCCATCGGCCACCTGGTCCTTCCCCCCACCCACCCCCCTCCATCAACCCTCAGTTTGTTCTCTATAGTTAAGGGTCTCTTAGGGTTTGATTCCCTCTCTCTCTTTTTTCCCCCCTTCCTATATGTTCCTCTGTTTTGTCTCCTAAGTTCCCATTCCCTGTATTTTTATTTGCTACCTCTGGTGACCCTTCTCTAGTGTCCCCTACCCCATCCACTCTCTGTCCTTAGGGCACCCAGCTCTGTGTCCCGGGAAGGTGATCACAGACTATAAAATGTGGGCTCCCTTTGCTCTCTGCCTTTCATTTCAGTTTCACCGAAGGGAAGTGCTCGAATGAGCTTTAAGGGTGGAAGGAGAAAGAAGCCAGCTACTTATCCCTACCTCTCATGCTTCCGACAGTGACTGCATTCATCACTGGCCATAAATCTTGCCTGGTGGCCTCTGTTCCATGGCTCCAGGTTCTCTCCAGGTTCTCGTAATTCTGTCCCTTCTGCTTGTCCCTTTAGGTTTAGGGATGGGAGGGCTTCCCACAGTGACAGATTCCTGGTGCTTCAGTATCCTATGGTGTTTCTTTAAGCCTGCCCATCATTCTAGAACTAGTCTCTTCACTCAATGGTTTTCTTTCTTTATTTTCTTTTTTCTTTTTTTAAATGTTTATTTACTTATTTTTGAGGGGGGGCGGAGAGAGAGAGAACAAGCAGGGGAGGGGCAGAGAGAGAGGGAGACAGAACGTGAAGCAGGCTCCAGGCTCTGAGGTGTCAGAACCCGATACGGGGCTCGAACCCACGAACTGTGAGATCGCGAACTGAACCGAAGTCGGACGCTTAACCGACTGAGCCACCCAGGCGCCCCGTTCAATGGTTTTCAACTAAACTCTTCAAGTGTGTCATTCATTCCCCGACTGAACATCTTCCAACGGCCCGGACACGTATCCACGACATGAATGTACGTATCGCTTGGGTCCCCCCAATTAAGGAACCTAGAGGCCCAAACCAGATTATTTTTAAACGTAAGAAATTTGCACCTTGACTTCAGGAAAAACTTTATCCGAGAATAATACTGCCGCTGAGCAACGCCAATGACAGCAACAGCCCCACGGTCCTCAGTCACTTCTATCCCAGGATCAGTGACATTCCGGAGTACTTCCGACGGTCAGGTGAGGCGCTTCCAAGCCTGTCCAGGCACAGCAACTTCTAGAAGTTTGCAGGTCTCTCCGACACCCTGGGCATGATCAGGAAGAAGCCCGAGGGTCTCTTAATCCGGATAGAGGCAAGCCCTTTCTGCAGAGGATGAGATCTTCCTCTGGAAAACCAAGCCTACTCATCCTCGCCTCACTAGTCTTCACTCGGTCGCCTCAGCACTATCTCCAGCCACATTCAAGACATGCCTTCCTCCCTTCCTTCGTTTGTCCGTTCATTCTTCAATGCAATAAGCATCTGTCGAGGGCCTAATATGTGCCCAGCACTGTGCTAAGTGCTATAAGACAGAGATGACCCGATCCTTGGGTGGCTCATATTCTGGTGGACAGACAGACAGGTACCTAAAGATGGGTAAGAGGATGTTCTGTGTATGCCTATCTGTGTCAGGAGAAGCAACACAAAAGAAGGAGTACTTTTTTAGATGAAATTGCCCTTGAGGTGAGCTTTTGGAAGATGAGGAGGAGTTCACGTGACAGGGGCGCCTGGGTGGCTCAGTCCGTTGAGCGTCCGACTTCGGCTCAGGTCACGATCTCACAGTCTGTGAGCTCGAGCCCCGCGTCGGGCTCTGTGCTGACAGCTCGGAGCCCGGAGCCTGTTTCAGATTCTGACTTGTGGGTTGGTTGACTTGTGTGCCGGCTCACACTCTCTCTCTCTCTCTCTCTCTCTCTCTCTCTCTCTCTCTCAAAAGTAAATAAAGATTAAAAAGGAAAGAAGTTTGGTGGCCCCCGGGTGGCTCTGTTGGCGAAACATCCGACTCCTGATTTCAGCTCTGGCCACGATCTCACCATTTGTGACCCCGAGCCCCGCTTCAGGCTCTGCGCTGACAGCACGGAGTCTGCTTGGGATCCTGCCTCCTGCTCTCTCTGCCCCTCCCCTGCTCGCTGTCTACCTCTCTCAAAATAAATGACAATAAAGACTTAAACGTGCCCGTGACAGACCATCTGGGCAGAGGCTGCAGGGAGATGGAGCTGAGGCGTGGAGGTAAACAGCAGCCCGGCAGGCCGTGGGAACTGTAACTATCACAGTATGCATAGGGAAAGTGTGGATTGGAGGGAGGGTGCGAGCTGGGGAGGGAGGCCAGAGGGCCCCATCCCGGAGGGCCTTGTGTGCCACGCTAAAGACGGAATTTGAAAATGATGATGATGATGATGATGATGATAGAAAACACTCATACGATTCTTAACATCTCCCAGGCACCGGTCTAAATAACCCTATGAGATAAGTAATACTTCTGGCCTCATTTTACAGGTGAAACAACAGAGACGCCGAGAGGTTAGGTAGCGTGTGAAAGTTCACACGGCTGCTGAGCGGCACAGCTGGGATTCCAACAAGGGCAACCTGGCCTACAGATTAATATTCTTTTTCTTTTTAAAGCGAGTGTGAGTAGGGGAGAGGGGCAAAGGGACGGGGCGGGGGAGAGAGAGAGAGAGAAAGAGAGAGAGAGAGAATCTTCAGCAGGCTCCACACTCAGCCCAGAGCCCGATGTAGGGCTTAATCCCACGACCCTGGGATCACGACCAGAGCCCAAACCAAGAGTCCGACGCTCGACCGACTGAGCCACCCGGGCGCCCCAAGATTCATATTCTTAACTGTGATGCTCCCGCTATGTTCTAGGCGAGGAGGAGACAAAGGCAGGGAGGACGAGATCTTCGCCTGCGAAGATCACAAAGTCTGGGGGGGAACCAGACGCAGAAACAGGTACGGGCAGAACGAGGTGACTGCAGAAGGCTTTCCCTCGCTTTAGATTTTCTCCTGCGTTAAGAGCCAGTCCCTCTCCGGTCCCCACAAACCCTAGCCTGTCGACGGTTTTTCGGCCCGCCTCTTCTTCTGTTTACAATCTGGTGCCTGCCACTTTGAACAGAAGAATCTGGATCTTTTCTATGAACTACTAATTCCATAGGAACTCCTGTTACCATAGCAACAAAATTAAGCTGACAGCTGCCTTCTAATCCCTGAGCCCGGTAAACACGGAAGCGTTCAGTTCCTTACGGTCACCTAAGAAGCAGGCTTTAGTGGTGGGGGTAGGACCAGAAAGGAAGTGACATATGCTTTACTTGATAGGTCCAAAGAAGACATTGCTAAAAAACAAACGAAAGCAAAACCAACAATAATAGTGAACAACTGCTCGCTATGTGCCAAGCACCATGCTAAGACTTTATACATAGTATTGTTTTTTATTCAACACCCTCAAAAATATCTGCAAGACAGATACTATGATCATCCCCACTTTACATATGCAGAAAGTGAGAATCAGAGAGGTTAGGCAACAGACCCAAGAGAACACAGCTAAGACATGGCAGAGCAGGGATTCAAACCCAAATCGGTCCAACTCCAAAGCCCGAGTTCTTCACCTCTCATTCTATATTGAGTAACTTCAAAATTTCTGCTGGGAAAGGGGTGCCCGGGTGGCTCAGTTGCCTAAGCGTCGGACTCTTGAGTTCGGCTCAGGTCACAGTTAGTGAGTTCGAGCCCCGCATCGGGCTCTGTGCTGACAGTGCAGAGCCTGCCTGGGATTCTCTCTGTTTCTCTGCCTGCCCCCGCCCCTCTCTCTCTCTCAAAAATAAATAAACATAAAAAAAAAATGTTCTGCTGGCAAAATTACACAGGGATTTTGATCAACTTGGGACTTAGTTCATGACCCTGCCTGGGAAGGGATAACTAACAGAGTCAACCGGTGACTGAGCCTACGAAAGGGGAAGATCGTGTCCCGTGCCCCATGTCTGACACGGTGGCTAACTGTGTGCCACCATGTAGAGCAGACCGCCTCGGGCACACGGTCCCAGGATGGCTGAGTCTGGCAGATACCTCAGCCAGCCGGCACCACCGGCACCGGGGCACTTCAGTCCGTGATCCGGGCTGGGTATACACCTCACGAACTTGCCAGTGTGTTTGTGGCCTGCTAATCACACTGGCAATGGCTGGCTCTCGTCGCAGATTCTGGGGAACCGACCAGCCTGGTAACCCAGTTCAGCCTCATCTATGGATAGGTGGACACCTGTATCTAGGTGCAGGGGGCGGGGGGGAGCCTGTCACTCACAAGCCACTGCCGAGTAGTTCAGCGTGAACATCCCTGTCCCCCTTGGCCCCGTGACCGCAAAGCAGTGCTCCACTCTGCCATATGTGGGCAGCAAGGGGACAGTTAACGACGCAGCATCCACAGCCCATTCATCCGTGTGGGGGAATCTCCCGCTGTCAGCTTGGAGGGGGGGGGGGCGGGGAGGCGGGGCTCCAAGCCCCATAAAGGAAACCGCAAAGGCAGGATACCTGCCCTCCCTGCCCGCGGGCGTCTGATCTGCACTAGACCACTCGAATGTTCTGAAGCAAATGGCACAGAGAAACGGGGCATTTTGGAAACCCCCGGCAGTGAGAGCGGTAGCAAGGACATCGGCGCCGAGAACCACACGCTAACCGGCTGGTTCCTGGAGTGTGACCTTGGGTGGCCGGGCGGCCCCTCAGTCGCAAGTCATCCCCGACCAGCTCAGCTTGAGGAACCCCTCAGGTGACTGCAGCCAACCGATACCCACACCCCCACTCCCGATCATCCTTGGTCTTCTCTGGCTGCAGACCCCACGACGCACCTCTCTACTGGGCGGCAGGGGAACGGGTTGTCTGTCCTGTGTTAGCTGGGACTCTGACCACTTAGCTTCGCTTGGCTCTTGTCCCATCCTGGTTTGCCAGGGTTGACGTTGATGCTCAACATATTTTTTTTTCCTTTAATAAATCTTTACCTTCTTAACCCAATCAGAGACTGTGTCTGTCGTTCGTCGTTTGCAATGAAGAATCTTGACTAGATGGTCTGAAAACTTAGCTTTGCCTCTGACGATGCCCATTTGTCTCTCTCCCCCCAACTCCCGGACGTTCCTGGAATCTTGAACAAATGCTCTGAAAACCAGCAGAAAGGGGCATTTGCCCTACACCAGAACTGTAATTGACTTGGGGCTTAGGAGCCTATCTACTTTCCATTCCCTCCCTTTTTCCCCCTTCTCCCATCCCACATTGCTCCCCATTGCCAACCCGCAATGAAGCTTTCGGCTTCGATTTCCTTCTCCTCCAGGACCCTTCTCTGGCTGAGCGCAGGCTGGTTGAGGTGGCCCTTTTCTTCAGGGCCTTGAGCTCACCTCTACCTTAGCACACTATCACACTGACTTAATGTCATGGCCAAGCTCACTTAATTGACTTCCTTTGAGATGGGTTACTCCTTCCTTAAGGGAAGAATCATGCCTGATTCAGCCTCATATTCTCACGGCCCAGTGTGAGATGCCAGGTGAACAGCAGATGCCCCCAAAATACACGACGAAGTCCTGAAAACGGTGTCACGCACAGAGCCCCGGACAGACACCAACTTAGGGTCTTTAAACAACAAATTTATTATCTTACAATAGCGGAGGCCAGAAGTCCAAAGCAGGTCCCCACTGGGTGAAGATCAAGGTGTCATCAGGGCTATGTTCCTTCTGGAAGGTCTGGAGGAGCAGCTTGCCTTTTCAGCATCTAGAGGCTGCTCAGATACCTTGGCTCATGGCCTTTTCTTCTCCATCTTCAAAGCCAGTAACGGAGCATCTTCCACTCTGTCTCTCACTCTCACCCTCCTACTTCCCACTTGCAAGGATTAGATTGGACCCCCACACAGACGATCCTGGATAATCTCCCTGCCCCCGAATCTGTAATTTAATCGCACTGCAAAATCCCTATCGCCGTGTAAGAGTAAAGCATTCACAGGTGCCAGGGATTAGAACCTGGACATTTGGGGGGGAACCATTACTCGGTCTATCAAAGGAACCACTGTCTGCCAGCTAATCCTTTGTCTATCAGAACCACCTAGAAGAACCTCGGTGTTCATGAAGCTGGATCCCGGCAGGTGCCTAGAATCTGCTCTGGCTATGAGTGAGAGCGTATTCTCAACAAGCGTCAAAGTTGATCAGAGTATCCCATGATGTCTGTGGCCCAGCTAATGCCATGTTTTTGCCAGCCTTATTAAGGTATACGTGAAAAATAGAATTATACATATTTAAAGCGAACGATGTGAAGATCTGATATACGTATACATTGTGAAACAATTCATTAATACATCCATCATCTCACATAGTTACCTTTTTGTGTATGTGTGGTGGAAATGCTTAACATCTACTCTTAGCAAATTTCCAGTATACAATACAGTACAAGTTGATCCACGTTGTTGCAAAAGCAAGGCTTTCCTGCTTTGTAAAGGCTGAATACTATCCCATGATATATAATTCTCTTTACCTATTCATCTGCCAATGGACACTTAGGTTATCTCCATATCTCGGCTGTCGTGAATAATGCTGCAATAAACATGGGAATGCAGATGTCCCTTTGAGATACTGATTTTGTCTCCTTTCGATATATACCCAGAAGTGGTGTTGCTGGATCATGTCGTAGTTCTATTTTTAATTTTGGCGGCAGCAAAACATTCATTACTGGAGTCCCAGAAGGAGAAGTGGGAGAAAAACGGGGAGAAAACTTTTTATTTTTTCATTTTATTTTATTTTTTAACGTTTATTTATTTTTGAGAGAGTGAGAGAGGCAGAGCATGAGCGGGGGAGGGGCAGAGAGAGACAGACAGAATCGGAAGCAGGTCCCAGGCTCTGAGCTGTCAGCACAGAGCCCGACACGGGGCTCGAACTCACGAACCGTGAGATCGTGACCTGAGCCTCCCAGGTGCCCCTGGGGAGAAAACTTTTTAAAAGAAATAAATGGTCAGGGCACCTGGGTGGCTCGGTCGGTTACACGTCCGACTTCAGCTCAGGTCATGATCTCACGGTCCGTGAGTTCGAGCCCCATGTTGGGCTCTGTGCTGACAGCTCGGAGCCTGGAGCCTGCTGCAGATTCTGTGTCCCTCTCTCTCTGCCCCTCCACTGCTCATGCTCTGTCTCTCTCTCTGTCTCAAAAATAAATAAAAACATTAAAACAAAGAAAGAAAGAAAATGGCTGGAAACGTCCCAAATCCGGGAGCGATATGGATATCCAGTTACATGAAGCTAATACACATTCAAGCCAATTAGTTTTTCAATGAGATACACTATAATAAAACTGTCAAAAATCAAAGAGAAAAGAAGGAGAATTTTGAAAGCATCGGGAGAAAACGAACCCCTCACGTACAAGGGGACCCTCGTAAGGCTACTACCAGATCTCTCAGCAGAGACCATGCGGGTTTCTCATGAAAACAGGATTCCCGTCTGTGCTACTCATTGCCATATTCTCATTTCCTAGCACAGTAACTATACACGGTGGGAACTCGATGGATGTTTATGAGACAGATGAATTGCTGCGACAACTAGCCTGCTTAACTGTCCTCTTCGCTTCATGCCTACAGCTCAAGGCAGGAAACCAAAGTGAAACAGATACTACGTTGCCACCAATGCCATTGCCAGTTCTACTGTATCATCTAGTTCACTGGGAGGGGTGGCCCAGAAGGGGGAGCATTAGAAGCCTCCCTTTTTGAAAAGATCTGAGACTATATTTCAGCCCTGCACCCAAAAGGCTAGCCAAATCCCAGCTGTCAGGGGCTGAGGGCGGGACAGAGCAGTGTCCCTTCATTCTGTATCTTCAAGCCAGCCTGACACTTCTAGGACCCACCCACCTAGAGATCCTTAAAGGGAAACTGACCCGCACCGGGCCCTTCTTTACTTAGTTCAGACCTTCCCCCACTTCTGATCGGTTCCCCCTCTATTTCGCAGCTCTTGGTTCTGTTGTTTCGCAGAAACGCTTGCTTCCTTCCATTGGCGTTTTGGATATCACGTCTTTTTTGGCTCCTGATTTTAAGCTCCCTCTCTAGGACATGGGCTTGGATTTGCCCCACTGGTTCTACCTGGAATATCAGGTAGTGTACCCTCTGCATTAAGCAGAGCCTTTATGGTTACGATGATGTGTGTGTGGTCTTTTTCTCGACACATCTTGTTGTTTTTTGCTCTCTGCATAAGCTGTCCTCTTCAAACAAGCCTTCTCCACACGTCGGGGAAGACAGCTACCCTCACGTCTGTCCAGCTCAGCCACCATAGAGAAAAAGTTAGTCTTCCTGGCTAACTCCCCAAGAAAAGGCTCAGGGAGAATTACGTTTTGCCCTGTCTGGGTGATATGTTCAGCCCTGAACCAATCCTTGTGTCTGGGGTACTCTGCCCGGACCTAGACCCCATGCGCAGCCAATGGCTTGGGGTGGCAGGTAGGTGGCTGGGACTGGTTAGTAGCTTTACCCCAACCACTTAGAGTGGAGGAAGAATGCTCGACAGGAATAGAGTGTTGTGACTAGCAGAAGAACGAGGAAGATGAGAACGGCCTTCTGGCAACACGTGAGGTTTCACTGTCCTTTAAAATAGTCAATATGGGGCGCCTGGGTGGCTCAGTCGGTTGAGCGTCCGACTTCGGCTCAGGTCACGATCCCGCGGTCTGTGGGTTCGAGCCCTGCATCGGGCTCTGGGCTGACAGCTCAGAGCCCGGAGCCTCCTTCGGACTCTGTGTGTCCATTTCTCTCTCTGCCCCTTCCCTGCCCAGGCTTTGTCTCCCCCCTGCTCTCTCTGTCCCAAAAATAAACATTTAAAAATAAAATCAAATACGTCAATACAGTTGTTTCCAAACCCGGATCACTGAATTGATCAAGCTCACACATGTTAACATGTATTAACATGATCACATTAACATATGATGGAGCTCGCGTGTGTTAACACAAAGAAACCACCAGTTTATCTTAAAGGGTGTGGTATAGAGGGAGACAAAACGGAAGGGCTATTCCATAAACGGAAGAGCCTGAGTCATGCCAGCCCAAGGAGCCTTGAGAAGCTCTAAAATGTCCCGGATTTCCCTTCTCCATTCACTGAAGCCCCCTAGCAGGTGCGGCAGGAATGAAAGCCTGAGGGATCTAGAAAGGCAGTAGCTTAACTCTACCTGATACTTGGTTAGAATCGGCGAGGACGATTAATTACCCTTTGCTCTGGGGTTGCAGTCAATGGATGAGCTACTGAAGGTCAGGATCTCAGAGGTTAAAAAACAAAACAAACAAACAAAAAAAAAACACAACTTCTTGGCGATTACAAGGTCCACAGGGTGACTATAGGAATAGCTGAAGTGAAACGAGAAGTTTCATTTGCTAAAGAGGACCAGGAACCATCCGGTTGGTTGCCTGCGTGGACAATGAAGTCTTACGGGACAATAATGGCACTTGGGACAACAAAGAAGGTTGGGGCACTTGCATGCATAGAATGAAGAGACCAGAAAGCTAGTAGAAGACAAACACAAAGAAGAGTGCGGGGGCAATAAATCCAGATGGCACGTGCCGGCAAGGGGGAGGCATTCTCGTGAAACAGTGGAAGGATATTCGTTGGGAGCCAGGGATGCCAAAATTTGACCCGGTTTTCGTTTGCCAGGGCTACTGTAGCAAAGTACTACAAACTAAGTGGCCTAAACAGCCGAAATGTATCGTCTCATAGTTCTGGAGGCTAGAAGTCCACGGTCACGGCGTTGGCAGCCTTGGTTCTTTCCGAGGGCCGTAAGGCAAAGATCTGTCCCAGGCCTCTCTTGTCTTCCAGATGGCCGTCTTCTCCCCGTGTCTCTTCACATTGTCTTCTCCCTCTGCATGTATGTGTCCCCGTATCCAAACATCCCCTTTCTATAAGGACAACAGTCACACTGGATGAGAGCCCAGTCTGGTGACCTCTGACTTCGGCTCAGGTCACGATCTCGCGGTCCGTGAGTTGGAGCCCCGCGTCGGGCTCTGTGCTGACAGCTCGGAGCCTGGAGCCTGTTTCGGATTCCGTGTCTCCCTCTCTCTCTGCCCCTCCCCGGCTCATGCTCTGTCTGTCTCTCCGTTAAAGATAAATAAACACTGAAAAATAATAATAATAATAAACTCCCTGGGTGTTTCTAATGTGTTAAGTTGGGAACCAGTGCCTACAAAATTGAGAGGCATCCTCAGAAAGGCACAGCTGGGTTCCTGGGGCCCCAGCAGGCGGTGCGAATTTATTCAGCTCCCTCCCAGGCAACACTAGACCACCTTATGCATACTTATCGTCTAAAAACACCCAAACAATCACAGTCCACAGAGGGAAACTGAGCTCTATGTAAAGGGTAACCAAAGAATTCTCTGCATGGAAGTTTAAAGCAATCTCTCTCTTTTTGACGTTTATTTACTTGTTTTGAGAGAGAGAGAGAGAGAGAGAGAGAGAGAGAATGAATCCCAAGCAGGCTCCTCACTATCAGCACAGAACCTGACACAGGGCTTGATCTCATGAATCGTGAGATCATGACTGAGCCAAAGTCAAGAGTCGGATGCTCCATTGACTGAGCCACCCAGGTGCCCCTAAAGCAATCTCTCTTACCTAAATTTTCTGTGACTCTGAATGAAATTCCTGATGGTAGCATCATAAAGCAAATGGGGGAAGGGGTGGCTTGGAACTTCCCGTTTTGAAATATGTGTGATTCTGCACAGTAGCTTTCAGGGCATTTCTAGAAGGTTACATGAGCACTCCTTATCCCATCACCATGGCTAAGGGCCTATGCTAACTCAGCGCTACCCCAACGACCACCCCAGACTACGAGCCTGAGAAAGAGGAAATGCTAAAGAAGGAAAACATGTGTTTTTTTTTTTTCACTCTTACTAGGGGGAGGGCAGAACTTAAATGAGAAACAAATATTGAACAAAATTTAGCTTTGACCTTCAACATATATTTTTATTCTTATTAATATATATTTTAGTATTTACTTAGCTGATTGTGATAAGAACACTCCACAGGAGATCTACCTCCTTAACAAATCTTTAAAACTCGTGAATACCTTTTGGGATGAGCACTGGGTGTTGTATGGAAACCAATTTGACAGTAAATTTCATATATTAAAAAATAAAAAATAAAAATAAAAAAAAAATTAAAAAAAAAATAAATAAAAAATAAAACTCGTGAATAAGGGGCACCTGGGTGGCCCAGTCAGTTAGATGTCCGACTCTGGACTTCAGCTCAGGTCACGGTCTCACATTTCGTGGGATCGAGCCCCTCATCAGGCTCTGTGCCGATCGCACGGAGCCTGCTTGGGATTCTCTCTCTCTCTCTCTCTCTCTCAAAATAAATAAATAAATATTAAAAGAAACTCAAGAATAAAAAGGTCCTCAATTTCCCTTCCCACTCATAGGTGGAAAGCAGGCCCTTAAAGGAGCTCTAGGGAAGTCCTTACTTTGCATGGCAGAGGAGAGAATGATCGCTCGGATTTCTAGAAGACTACGTCTTTGTATTGTTAAGGCTTAAAATTTTATGTGTGGCCTTGCCATCTTTGGGCTTTACGGGGCCCCCCAAACCTAATGGATCCCTCTCTCACCAAGAATGTGAATAGGAGGCAATCAAAACAGGCTTAGAAGGACAGTGTTTCCCAAGATGTCATCTGAAGACCATGAAGGCATGAAGGAGGGAGCTCAGCTGACCCCACAGTGAGCGCTGAAGCAGAGATGGCCCTTTAACGGTTGCCCTGAGTTGAGGTGGGCGAACCAGGTCTCTGTAGCCCATCGTCACTCAGCCATCGCTTGTGGGTTCAATCCAAGATGGCAAGCCTGACCTTAGGAGGAACGGCTTTCTTCAGCTGAGGGAGATTCCCGGGCAGGGCTGACAACCGAGTGGTGCTCTCAGCTGCTGGAGTACAAGTACGTTAGCCTGAGAGTGGGCTCGGTGCCATTCCCCCCCACTCCGCGACCGTCTATATCTTATGGTGTCTGGATCTACTTTTTCAGAGAAGTTCCTGGGAACAACATCTCCCAGACTCTGGTAAGCCTCTATTCTTGGGGAAACTTCTAAGAAGGTCAGTGGGCTAAAGGACAGTGCTGCTGTGGCTAGAATCAAGGCCATCATGACATTCCTCCTCTCCCTCCTCTACTGCCCATTCTACATTCCTCCCAAGTGCAAATAACTCTTCTGCAAGTCTAGACAGCTTGCTTGTGGCATGACCCAGACCTCTGTTCCTCAGCGGCCATTGGTCCTTTCTCAGGCTTTGGCTGCTGCTGCAATTGTCCTTGTGTCTCCCAATTGGCGCCTCAAGGTAGTACCAAGAGGTGGGTCGCCTGGGTGCCACACATACTCCTTCCCGTCCCCGTTATGTAATGGTAGCTCTGTCTCCTTCCGTGATGACCAGAATCAGTTACCTCTGCCAAAATGGTCACTTCTCTTCTCGCCTGCTGGTTCGTTTGGGGCACTAGAGCATCGAATCCCCCCGAACCTATAAATACGATGGAAAGCACGAAGTCCCCAAGGTGGATTACTGGAACTGATGACGAGCAGGGATGCTCATACTTCGCCACTTTGGTTGCCAGACTCCTGTGTTCCACCAACTGGGAACACAGCACCTTACACATGTCTTTGACTAAGAATATATACTACAGGGGCGCTTGGGTGGCTCAGCGGGTTAAGCGTCTGACTCTTGATTTCAGGTCAGGTCATGATCGCATGGTTTGTGAGGTTGAGGCCCCACGTCAGGATCTGTGCTGACAGCACGGAGCCTGCTTGGGATTCTCTCTCTCTCCCTCTCTCTCTCTCTCCCTGACCCTCCCTGCCTCAAAATAAATAAACATTTTTTTAAAAAAGAATATATTGGGGTGCCTGGGTGGCTCAGTCAGTTGGGCATCTGCCTTCGAAAGACAAACTCATACCAAGAAGATGTGCTGATTCTAGCCCAGATAAACTTCTGCCCCTTCCAGGATGGAAGGGGTCCAACGTAGTCAAGTTTCCATCAAGTAGCCCGTGGGTCTCCTCAAGAGAAGACGCCACATAAAACACTCAGAGTTGGTCCTGACAGATTCGGCATTCGCAGCAGTGATACAGCAAGATCAACATTGGTGAGTGGGAGCTCATGTTTGGGGTGGCTGATGACAAAGGAGGTTCACTACCATTATCTGGCCAAGTTGTTACACCTACTTGGTTGTTTGATGTCTCTTCTGTGTCTCTTTAATGTCTCTTCCGTGTTCTGAATATGCAACCCAAAGATATCCACACTTCCGATCTACTCCTAAAAGTCCATCCACATGGCTCTACCCTAAACCTTCTATGCTCAGTCTTCCAATCTTTCTCCTTGAAGCCTCCCGACTAGCTCACAAAATGATTTGTCACTGTTGATTCATCCATAGATGCTCGAATCTTAAACTTCTACACTTTCCTCTCCACATAAAATAGATGACTAGGTACATCTCCCAAAGCTCTGCCAAGACGTTGGGAAAACTTCTTCCAGTGTCTCTCAAGACCACCCTTGATTGGGGGCTGAACTGCAGCCTGGCTGGTTTGCTCTTCATACCTAGATGACCCAACCATGACTTAACCTTGGCTTTTTCCCTCTCCATCAGCTAATCATAAGAGACTTCCTATGCGGCCATAAGTATGGATTGAGGAAAAGGAGCTGGTGTAATAACGGTGAATAACATGGGAGTCTGGGCAACTGTTCATTCGTCTTACTCGTGCTCCTCTCCTGCCTGTAGATGTGCTGCTTCCAACTTACGATGACTTACTTCTTGGCCTGCCCCAACTTTTTTCTTGGTAAGACTGACTTACTTCTCGGCCTGCCCCAAC
>NC_064817.1:108994254-109057062 GCF_023721935.1 Panthera uncia | reverse complement strand
CTGACTTACTTCTCGGCCTGCCCCAACTTTTTTCTTGGTAAGACTGATAGAAAGCAGTTCCTGGTATATACCTCTGGCTGCATGGTCACTAGATGACCTCAAATACGCATTTCATTTTTCTGGAGGCAATACTGTTGAATTAAATTAAATTATTGCCTTAGTCAAGTATAGCATAGGGGAGGTACATTTCAAAGGCTTCTATTTGGCCTTCCCTACTACAAGAGCTCTTGCTTCACAGGAGTTCTGCCCACGAACCATGTATGTCCATTCTAAACTTTTTAAATTTTTTTTAATGTTTATTTATTTTTGAAAGAGAGAGAGAGAGGGAGACACAGAGTGTGAGCGTGGGAGGGGTAGAGAGAGAAGGAGACACAGAATCTGAAGCAGGCTCCGGGCTCTGAGCTGTCAGCACAGAGCCCGACGCAAGGCTCAAACCCTCAAATGGTGAGATCATGACCTGAGCCGAAGTCAGAGGCTTCACCGACTGAGCCACCCAGGCGCCCCACGTCCATTCTAATTATAGACTAGGAAATAGGGAAACGAACAATGGATGGGTCCATGGTCCTAGCAGACTCACAGTGAATCAGCCTTAGGCCAAGAATCCATTTATTATCTGACCCTCATATAACTCCTTTCTAACAATGGGGCCATGATAATACTTTGAATCACAGGATACCCATATTAACTTGAACGCTGTGTCCAATTGTCCTCAAAATGGTTGGGTGCTCATCTTTCCTCAGCGTTCAGTTCCCCCGTGTGGTCACATGTCCTTTCTAGGAAGGACTGGAGGAATCACTACAGTGTACGTTTCCATGATATTCCTGGGTCCTTCCTCCTAAGGAATCAGCTTCCCCTTCAGACAGTTGCTGGGTCAGACACCAGGCCCACATCTGGGAACTAGGCAACCCATTCCGTATCGCTTTGGTAAATGGAATTTCCTCCCGGTCCGCCTGGGGAACAGGGTTTCCTCTCTCTACATAAATGTATCGAGGATGCCTCCATCTCTGTGGCTATTAATCCCACTTTCTCCAGCTTTCTAGGAGTCATCTTACCAACATGTTTACCCTGGGTCTCAGGGTCTTTGGCAAGGTATTAAATCTTTCATCCCGGAAGAGCAGTTCCTGTTAACTCATCCACATTCTGCTTTATCCCCCCCCACTTTGATCCATAATCTAGATCCCTTAGAACCTAGTCCAATAAGTACTCCATTGGTACATGTCACCAATACATGCTAGCTAAGCCCTACAGCTCCCTTGGGGCATGCTCCCCTTCTCCCTTTAGCAAGCCAAGCATGCCCCACCTGAATTACGTTGCGGGTGACCGTAGTCATTGCCCTCCCGGCTATAAGGTAAGGTGGGTCAGATCTCAGGGGGCGGCGGGGGGCAGATGTTTCCTTGAAGTGGAGAAGCCTCTGCGTCGTCTCCCACTAAGGCGAAAGCCCCGTCTCTTCACAAGGAGGAACGTGGTCTTCTGCAAAAGCAGAAGGTTCAAGGAATGTCAGGATTCAAGATCTCAGAGGGCATCAACCCAGAGGTTCCCTATGCTAAGAATGTGGTATGGTCTTCGATGAGGTCTTCAACTGAGGGAAATTCCCAGAAAGCACTGGAAGCTGTAGGCTGGCAGTGCAGAGCACTCCCAGCATCTGGGGGACTAAGTCCTTCATTCCTAAGGTGGGGTCTTAGCGGCAGCAGCACTGTGTTTTTTTATTTCTGCATTTTTATCACACTCTCCAGGACATTCTTACGCACACTAGAGCGTGAGAATAACTGCCCCAGGAGATCAGATATACATTTCCCTCCACTATCCTTAAAACATCTCCAGAAGAGTTGGAATCTCTGGTAACGACTGAGGACAAGGTGGGCTTTGAAAACAAAGGCACTTTTGGTTTCCAAAAATACTCAAGTGGTAGTGAATATGACGAGTTTTAACAACTTAGAAAACTCTCTAATGTTGTGGCTTTAATCCTCTACAGAAGTAGGGTCTCTTCATTAAGCAAATACGGAACGGAGATTTTCCCCCCCCCACCCCACCCCCAAAAAAAACCCTATTCTCTAATCCATCACAAAATCTGGGCCTGGCCTGGAAGCGTCATTTTCACATCATGTACGGCAGTCTTTAGAGAGAGTCATTACTGCCCGCATTTCAATCTCCTACTTTTTCTTGCGTGTGCACACGGTTATTCCCTCGTTTGGCCACTGGTGGACACTGTTGAGCTTCCACACTTTTTCGGATGGGATGGTGAAGGGGGAAATGAGAAAGAGGAACGGAGAAATAAAATCAAAATTAATACAGCAACAACCTCCCTAACAATCCTGTTTATTCACCATGTAACAGGCTAATAAATGTTTATGTCAATCACATTTAGAACAACAAACAAAGTCAAGGCCAGCTAAACTTACATTGCTTGCAGAGAATATTTTTACAGCAGGGAAGCCCAGCTTGATGGCTAATGACATAACTAAGCTACAAAACAGTATTCTATTCCTCAGGGAAATGACATGCTTTCCTTTCACGAGAAATTATTTTCTGTTTTTCGAGTTTCCTTTCCTTCGCAGCACTTTGAGAACACCGTCAACCTTTTCGTCAATTTTTGAGCCACACACACGGCACAGTGGAAGACAAAGCACGATCCTTAAAAGTGAACTGGGGAACAGGATTGGGGGAGGGAGAGACAATGGATGAATCTGAGATAATTTACAATTTATTTTATTTTAATGAATGGAGTTCTCAACTGATCACAAAGATTATAAAAACTTCTATAGAGAGAAGCCAAGATCCTTTGAGTCTATGAGCTGTCGTGATGTTGCACTGCCTCATGTTGGAGGCAGCAACATTTCCTCGTCTGTAAGAATGAGGAGAAATAATACGTTCCTCGCAAATGGGAATTAAGTGCGAATGTGTAGGTCAATAAAGTACCTGGTGTAAAGGAGACGATCAGCAAATATCAGTTTTATTTCCATCCCCTAAGATAAGCCCAAATCAGAGAGCTCTTCTTTTAAGACGGGGTCAAAGCCCTGGGCATTCGAATGAGCCTAGGCACCAGCAATCAATGGTTGATGAATGCCTCTTTCTCCTTCTAGTACGAAAGTTCCATGAAGATGACTCTGAGTGTGTTTTGGCTCACCATTAGATTCCCAAAGTACATGGTATACATTAGGGGCTCAACCCATATTGGTTGAGTGAATGAATATACCACGGGGATTCAAACACGATGAGTAATTCCTATGACAGGGAAATTGTACTATTATCACAGTTAAAAGATAATGCTGATAAAAGTAGGTCAGGGTGTCATGACATTTCTGAGCCATGTGTAAGAACTTGCTGACTATACTCATCGAGGTTCTCAATAAGTTCTCGGGATCACCAATCCAACTAGGTTCTGATATGAGAGTCGAGGGCTAAGGAGACCTACAATCCAATAGGATCTCCTTCCTATCTACAGACCCTGCCATGCCTGAACGCTACCTGCAAAACCATCACGAAGAGGGTTGCCCCACCACCTTAACTTGAGAAATGCAAGCTTGGCCAACATCTTAGCATCAGGCTCTTGGGCTCCGTCCTCCCAACAACAAAAAAAATTAGTCAATGTACCCAAGTATTATTGGAGCCAAGAGCATAGTTCTGTCAGAGTATAGTGAGGGCACAATGACTTTTGTGTATTTTCCAGTGAAAGAGAGCGATTCTCCCCAGCTCACCATACTCATCAGCTTCATTTCCAGCTATTTCAACCTATGATCAAACTACTTCCAGTGCTGGGGATGGGATCTGTTTGGTCTTTCTGAACCCTGAATCCATCTATCTAGTCACCGAAGAGCTCTTGGTTTCGCATGCTCCTTCCCACTGGTGTATGTTTGGCTAGTGCCCTTTCCTCTGCCTTTGACCGCTGTTGTGTTCACAGAAAGCTAAATCATGGAAACTAAGTCACAGGAATGAGAAGTACCATCAGTTCAAAGAGAATTGGACCAAGAGTCAGAAACATCTGGTTGAGGTTCTTAGCAGCTCCACTTTCTAGATGTGTCACCGTCGGTCTCAGTTTCCTCGTTTAGAAAATAAGGTCAATGATGCCTGGTTTATTACTTTATAAGGCCACCGGACATAAAGGTAGAGCGTAGGCTTTAACCAGGAGCTTCGGAAAATTACCGCTTCACCTGCTTCACTGACTTCTCTGCCACCTCCTGACTGCCCCGAGGAGGGTTACCATGCCGCCTCTGTGCTCTTTTCGAAAACACTTGTGGTCACATACTCTGTGCCACAAAATCTCTTTTGGTGGACACAGCAGTCTCTGTAAAAGCCTCCACCAGATCCGTCAGGACTTCTAGAGGCCTAGTATATCATGTATGTTCCCATGAAACATGAAGCTCGGACCAAGGGGCCACCTGGGAAGACCCAAAGCCCTCGTCATCAGAGCCAATGCATTCATCACGGACTTGTCCAAATTCTGGGGTTATGCCGCGACATCTGACGAGGCAGACACATCGAAACCAGGGCTTGTTAGCTATAGGGTTTCCGCCCTTGCCTGAGACAGGGGTCCCCAAAACAATCCTGGACCACATGAGTTCCAATGATCTCATTTACCACTTCTAAAATTTTTATTCAGTGCCCAGAACTTTTCTAGGTACTTTACATGCATTAACGCATTCGGTCCTCACGTCAACCCTATGACATAGGCACTATTAGTACACCACATTAAAAAACAAACAAACAAACAAAAAGAGGCACCTGGATGGCTCAGTCAGTTGAGCAATCCTTCAGCTCGGGTCATGATCTAGCTGTTCATGAGTTCAAGCCCCACATCAGGCTCACTGCTGTCAGCACAGAGCTCGTTTTGGATCCTCCGTCCCCCTCTCTCTGTCCCTCCCCTGCTTGTTCTCTCTCTCTCTCTCTCTGAAATATAAATAAGACATTAAATAAAAATAAAAATTACACCAGAATTACAATTTGTTGAGGATCCCCGTAAAAGGCAAGACTCTGACAGGAAAAGAGATAGCATGTTCAAGAGGAATACTTGAAGAGAGTTTAATCCAAGGACATAGGGATATGAACCAAGGGAGGCAACGCATCCAGAGGTAGAGAAAGATGGCCTTAGGTAGGTGAACAAAGTCACTGCCAAACTGCACCCCGGTTGGGAGGGAACCAGAAAGCAAATACCCTAAATTCTCTCTCATCTCCTTTTCGGATTTCCTGGTGGCCATCCCATTGGCCAAACCAAACCAGAAGCCCAAGGGCCAGGGAGCCCATTGAGGTAGTCCACAGTAGTCAGCCTTCCAGGATAAAATGCAGGGCAGATGACAGTGTAGAGTAGATCTAGAGGCAAAATGGAGAATGCCAAGCACAATGTGATATGTGCCATGTATATTTCACATCCATTACCTTACTCTCCACTACAACCCAGGGAGGTAGGAATCAGTGTCACCATTTTACAAACACGGAAACTAAGACTCATAGAAATTAAGGATCAACTGACTTGCCCAAGGTCAAACAGCTAGCAAAAGCAGAGACAACAGTCGTTCCCATATCTTTCCATTCAAGACCATGCTCTTAACTACCATGCAATAATACCCTCTTCCATGTTACGAGTAAGAACACTGATATTGGAAAGGAAGACCATATAAAAGACATGTGAAATGAGTTTATTTTTCATATCTGCTAGCAAGCTGACCTTTACCAAAGAGGCCTGAAATTTTCGCTAAAGTACCACAGCCACCCACGATTGGCTTGAGATGTTTTATTTTATTCGTTCGTTCGTTTGTTTGTTTATTGCTTGAGATTTCTTTTAAGATAAAAGAGATAAAAAGCATAGATCTAAATGATATCAGTGAAAAGGGCAGAGTAGCTGTATTGGAGGGTCCACCCCTCTATAGAAATGTCGAATAATCAGGCACAAATTGTGAGGATCAACTTTGTAACAACTCTGTGAAACGGTCCAAGTTTCGCAGCAACCAGGTGAATGCTGAATCGAGAAAAAGGCACCTTAAAAAGAGTAGGAAAGCTCTGTGGCATTTTTACTTGTCCTTTTCCCCACCTCCCTCCCTGGCTCAGCCTCAGTCTTGAAGATAGCAGCCCACGGTCGCGGTTGTGAGTCCTGGTTCTTGTTTCCAGAGGGAGCGGAGCAGACCTTATTCTCAACGAATGGGGTCGGTCTAGTCTAATCTGTCTGGAGGCAGCCTAAAGGGGCAGACTGAAGTCTGGCTCAGTCGATTGAGCGTCCAGCATGGGTGCGGGTCACGATCTCGCGGTTTCTGAGTTCGAGCCCCGCATCGGGCTCCGTGCTGAGGGCTCAGCGCCTGGAGCCTGCTTGAGATTCTGTGTCTCCCTCGCTCTCTGCCCCTCCCCCACTCGCAGCCCGTCTCTCTGTGTCTCTCAAAGCTGAATAAAAACGTTAAAAATTTACAAAAGAAGAAAGAAAAAAAGAAAAGACCCGAGACGACCTTAAGCCTCCTTCTGTAGGCTTGGCGCAAAGAAGTGAAGGCTAAGGCAGAGTTGTCAACAGCCTAGCTAAGTGTTAAAGGAAGTGGCCAGCACAGAGTAAATCTGCAGAGTGTCAGAGGTTTTCTTTCTTTGTTCTTTTCCTTTTCTTTTTTCTTTTCCCTTCCCCTTCCCTTTCCCTTTTCTTCTCTCTCTCTCTTCTTCTGGCATTCAAGTAAATGTCTGTCAAAATACGAGCTGAACATATGCTAAAATGTTCACACGACACCAAGAATACAGCTCTTACAAAAGCAGTTGGGAAAACTCACTAAGCCAATAGTGACGGCACACAGCAAGCACCAAAAACTAGCTTGCGGGTAGAGGGAGCCTATGTCCCAGATTACGCATCAGAATGTGAAACAAGTCCAATTTTCAACAAAAAGGATCAAGTATGCCAAGACACCAAGTAAGGTCCAATCAGAAAACAAATAAACAGACCGACTCAGAGGAAGCACGGACATTGAACTTCTTACTAAACACACGC
Organism: Panthera uncia; assembly: GCF_023721935.1. NCBI lineage: Eukaryota > Metazoa > Chordata > Mammalia > Carnivora > Felidae > Panthera > Panthera uncia. The sequence continues at coordinate 109,050,113 of NC_064817.1, read as the reverse complement.
TTTAAGTCAACTCTATTAAATATGCTCAAAGAGATAAAAAGAAATCACGGATAAAAGACTAAAAGAAGCCAGGAGAATGATGTACAAACAAAAGAGTATCGGCAAAAAGATAGAAACCATGTTCTGGAGCAGAGGAGTACAAGAACTGAAATCCAAAATTCACAAGAGAGTACCTTAGAAGATTTGAGAAGGCAATTCCCACTACCCAGTGTGAGACACAGAAAGAAAAAGAGGCAAGATTAACAGAGCCCACAAGACGTGTCGGAGAGCACTGTGTATCCCAACATCACAGAATGGGAGTCCCGGGAAGAGATGAGGGGAGAAAGGCGTAGAAAGAATATTTGAAGAGCTAATGAGCGAAACTTCCCAGAGTTGATGAAAGACACAAAGCGACACATTCGAGAAGCCCGCCGAGCTCTAAGAATCACAAACACAGAGATGCACATCCAATACGTTCTAATTAAATTGTCAAATCCCCCAGACAAAGAGACAGCCTTGAAAGAAGCAAGGGAGACGTGACTCATCATATACAAGTGAGCCCCCAGCAAGATCATAACGGAGATTCTCATCAGAAATCACGGAGGCCCGAAGGGAGAGGAGTGACATTTGAAAGTGCTTTTGATGATTAATTTTCTGCCTCAACTGGACTGGGCTAGTGATGCGTCATTTCTGGGTGTGTCTGTCAGGGTGTTCCTGGGAGAGATTAGCATCTGAATTGGCGAACTGAGTAACAGTGACTGAAAGAAAACACATACGGCAAAATCATACCTCCAAATGTAAGGGAAAAGTAAGACCTTTCCAGATAAACACTGCCTGAGGGTTTACGACCCCGGAGCCTGGCCCTACAACAAATGCTACGGCGAGTCAGTCAGGTTGAAATGAAAGGATCCCAGCCAGTAACTCGAACTTATGAAGAGATGAAGTCGAGTAACGGTAAATACACAGGTAAATACGAAGCACAGTGTTACCGTATTTTTGTTTTACGAATAGAGGAGCTTTTTAGCTCCTATAAGAATGAAAAGACACATACGCGCAAAACATTACAAATGGCTGTTAGTGGGCACGCAATATGTAAAGATGTGACTTGTGACAATAACATAAGAGGCGAGGGTCAGAGCAGTATAGGGGCAGAGTATGCAGTTAAGGCTAGAGTGTGCTAAATTTAGGACGTTGCTTTACAACATAGCCTCTGCGGTGACCGCTAAGAAAATACCTTTAATGCGCACGCGAAAAGAACTGAGAAGAGAATCCAAAGAATACCACCAGTTAATCAAACACAAAAGAAGGAAGGAATGGAGTAAACGGGGGACAAAAAAGGAAGAAGACACACTTCCGGTTTCTGGTCCATCACGTAAAAAGTTTAGAAGTCGCCACTCCAGCCTGGTAACAAGCAAACGACGAAACAAGCTGAAAAACCAACAACGCATTTTGGTCTGTAAATGAAAGGAGGTCACAGGGCAAACTACGGCTCCCCCCAAATCAGAGAGAAAGGCAGGTGAAGACAGAGAATCAAAACTTACCTGAGCTGAAGCGGCTGAGGAAAGCAGTTCCGTGGTGGGTAACCCTGAACTGTAATTCACAAACCGCTGGGGGGCCGGGGGGGGGGGGGCTCCGTCAGTTGAGCATCCGACTTGGCTCGGGTCCTGATCTCGTGGTTCGTGAGCTCAAGCCCCACCTTGGGCTCTGCGCTGACAGCTCCAGGGTCTGGAGCCTGCTTCCGATTCTCCGTCTTCCTCTTTCTGCCCCTTCCCCACTCCTGCTCTGTCTCTGTCTCTCTCTCTCAAAAAGAAACAAACATTTTTTAAAAAGCCTTGGAAAAAAATTCACGAGTTGCTGGAGTGCAGACAAGCCTGAGAGATAAAAACTCCAGGGGAGCCAAATCATCAGGGACCCCCCGCCCGCCCCCATCCCCCCACACGCACAGATTTTTGTGAGCTTTACCTCCTGGAGCTCTACCTGAGCCCCAAATGGAGTATCAGAGAAAAATCCCCTCGTGCTTGCAGCAGAAAAAGAGGAAGGGGCCATTTTGAAATACTCCAGAGGATTCTGTTCTTAACAAGGTCTGCTCTCAGGAGAAACTACTTAATCAGAGCTTAACAGACTTGGAGGGGGGGGGGGAGGAAATACCCACAAAAGAGGGGAGAGAACCGAGAAGTGCAGGTGCAGTTCGCCGTCTGGAATCACAGGCTCACGAAAAGACTAATCAGAGGACTAGACTATCAAACGCTCGCCCCTACCCTACACCTTAACTACACCAACGAAGGCCTAGCTAGAGCGGCTTGCGTTACCCAATACCTCAGGCCCAGGCGTCACGAAAAAATGACAAAGCTTGCTAAGTGGTAAAACAAAAAACAAAAAAACAACAACAACAAAAAAAACCAGTTCCGGCAAGCACCGGAACTAGATTCAGAGATAGGAGGGACGTCGGACTCGTCAGACAGGGAATTTAGAGCAACTATGATGAACACGCTAAGGGCTCTGATGGATGTAGTGGACTGCGTGCAAGAAATGATGGGCCAGGGAAGCATGGAGATAGCCATTCCGAGGGAATCCAAAAGAAATACCAGGGATCAAACAATTGTAACAAATGAAGGATGTCCTTGATGAGCTTATGGGTAAACAGGACAGAGCTGAGGAAGAGAATCTCTGAGCTGGCGGACGTCTCAATAGGAGCTCCAGCTACAAAAGGTGTGACTTCTGAGTAACGGGAGTATCAGAAGGAGAGAAAGGAGAGCCAGAAGCAGAAGACACATTTGAAACAACAATGACCGTGACTTTCTCAAAGTTAAGGGCAGACACCAAACCGCAGAGCCAGGAAGGCTCAAAGACTACCACGTGGGATAAGGTCAAAAACAAAAGCAAGCAACCAACCAACCAAAAAGAGAACAAACAAACAAACAAACAAAAAAAGAAAAGAAAAACAAACAAAACCCCCCAAACACAAAACACTACCGCTAGGCATGTCATTTTGAAACTTGGAGGAAAGGAACAAGAGAAGATAAAATCCTGAAAGCAGGTGGAGGAAAAAATATAACTTATATAACTTACCTGTAGAGGGCAAAAATGAGGATTGCATCCAACTGACCCTCTGAAACCAGGCAAACAAAAAGAGAAGTGAAAGATTTAACGCGTGAAGACACAAAAACCCCACCAACTTAGAATTCTGCATCGTGTGAAATGATCCTTCAAAAGTGACAGAGAATATAGACTTTCTCAGAAAAGCAAAACATTAGGGACTTTGTTGCCAGTACGCCTGCCTTGCAAGAAACGTTAAAGGTTCTTTTTAGAGAAGGAAAACGGTACAGGTCAGACACACAGGTGTCCATTCAGAAGGGAGAGCAGGGGCACCCGGGGGGCTCAGTCGGTTGAGCATCCGACTTCCGCTCAGGTCATGATCTCACCGTTCGTGAGTTCGAGCCCTGCGTCGGGCTCTGTGCCCACAGCTTCGAGCCTGGAGCCTGCTTCCGATTCTGTGTCTCCCTCTCTCTCTGCCCCTCCCCCACTCGCGCTCTGGCTCTCTTTCTTTCTCAAAAATAAACAAACATTAAAAAAGAAAGGGAGAGCAGAAGATCGTCGGAGAATAAGTTAAGATAAAATAAAAACTTTATTCTTCATGTTCTTAATTGATCTAATAAAAGTTTGTTCAAAATAAAACCAACAAAGTATTTGATTATATATACGTATATATATACTCTTACGTACAAGTGAAAGGAATAACAGCAATGATACGAGGGATAGGAGGAAGGAATATATTATAAGTGTGATATAAAAAATATTATAATATGTGTTATTACTGGCCTTACCTGTGAAGTGTTAGTGTTCTTTGAAAGTGAACTTGGATTGGTTGTAAAAGTATATTGCAAACTCTAGGGCAACCGCTAAAACAGTAAAATAAGACGGTATAGCTTCTATGCTACAAAAAAGGAGAGAAGCATCTGGGTGGCTCAGTCAGTGAAGCTTCTGACTTTGATCAGGTCATGATCTCACAGTTACTGAGTTCGTTCCCTGGATCAGGCTCTCTGCTGTCAGCACAGAGCCTGCTTCAGATCCTCTGTCCCCCTCTCTCTGCCCCTCCCCTGCTTGCACGCTCTCCCTCCCCCCCCTTTCTCCATCTCAAAAATAAACATTAGGAAAAAAGGAGAGAAAATGGAATAATATTAAATGCTCAGTTACGACCACAAAAGGCAGAAAAAAGAGCGGAAGACAAAAATAAGAAAAACCAAGGGCAACAAAGAGAAAACAACGAATATGGTAAATACTAATCCAAATGTATCAATAACCACTTCAAAGGTCAGTGATCTAAATACACCAATTAAGACACGTTGTCAGAATGGATCAAAAAATAAGATCCAACTATATATTTTCTATAAGAAACCAGCCTTAGACCACTCGGCCATCCTGACACCTAAGAAACCAACCTTAAATATGAAGACAGATATTGATTTAAAAAGTAAATGGATGGAGAAAAAGATAGCATGTTAACACTAATCAAAAGAAAGCAGCTGTCTTGTGACATGTAGCGTGGGCAATAAATAAGTCTTTATTGTTTTAAAACACTGAGATTTGGAGTGTGTTTGTTACTACACAGAATAACCCAGCCTATCCAGACTGAGAAGTGTGTTTTTCTATTCGGTGGTTACTGACTTTTAAAATGACTCTTTTATAAAAACATCACAAATGGTAGAAGTTGCACTCTAAGTATCCATTGTATAAGACAATTCATAGTAACACAGAGCTACTAGGAATTCTGTAACCCCTTTGTTTAAAATGTTTATTTATTTTGAGAGACAGAGAGACGCAGAGCATAGGCGGGGGAGGGGCAGCGAGAGAGGGAGACACAGAATCCGAAGCAGGCTCCAGGCTCCGAGCTGTCAGCACCGAGCCCCACGCGGGGCTCGAACTCACGGACCGTGAGATCATGACCTGAGCCGGAGTTGGACGCTCAACCGACTGAGCCACCCAGGCGCCCCTGTAACATCTTTAGATAAATTTCTATTTTATGAATATAAGAGGATCTGCATACCTGTGAACAGTTATAATATATGTAATTGATAGTTGGTTGAGTCCATCATCAGACCCTGCTCAGGGCCCTTTTCTCAGTTCACAGGCCACTTGTAATGACCCCATAGCTGTCTAGCGGCTCTGTGGCCCAGGCCACTCATTCGACGAGTATTCGTCCTGGGCCTATTAGATACCCATAGTTCTGTGCTAGGTCCAGAGGGGAACCCAAAAGATTATATAAAGGCTCTTTCCTATCTTTATGGGAAGACATACTCAGGGACACAGGTAGCAATGACACAGTATGTTCCAGTGTCCAAGTGTAAAGCAGGGTAGGATGATGGTTAAGGACATTGGCACGGGAGCAACGCTGCCCGGGTTTGAGTCCCAGCTATGCCATTTACTGTGTGACCTCAGGCAAACTGTCTGACTTCTCTGTCTTCCAATTCCCTCCTCTGTCAAGTGACGAGGAGAGTGAGACCTACCTCATAAAGCTGTCATGAAATTAAGTTCCTCAGTAGAGGTCAAACATTTGTAAGAGTGTCTGAAGCAGAGTATGTGTTGCTATTATAATTCCTCCGCTCATCTTTTTGTAATGTTTGCTTACGTATTTCGAGCGGTGGGGAGAAGGGCAGAGAGGGAGGGAGAGAGCGAATCCCAAGCAGGCTCCGGGCTGTCGGCACGGAGCCCGATGCGGGGCTCAAACTCACAAAGTGTGAGCTCATGACCTGAGCTGAAATCAAGAGTGAGACCCTCAACCAACTGAGCCACCCGGGCGTCCCCCTCTGGTTATCTTTTGCCTTTTGCGGTCCCCTAGGGAGCTTTCTAACGTGTAGGCCCAGGACAAATACTCGTCGAATGAGTGGCCTGGGCCACAGAGCCACTAGGCAGCTATGGAGTCATTACAAGTGGCCTGTGACCCCAGGAAAGGACCCTGAGCAGGGTCAACCAAGTATCAATTACACGTATTGTAATTTGTCACAGGTACGCAGATACTCTGATAAAACCCAAATACACTTCTGCTCTTCTCCATCTACTGAGCCTACCGAAGTCACCACCTCACATCCATGGGCTGACGCCTATGTTCCTGTTGGTTTTAAGAGCGAAGGCAGCATCGCTATCTCAGAATTCCTAATAGCAATACCCTTGACCGACCGTCTGGCCAAGTATTGCTGCAATTTCCTATGACAAATAACATATGCTTTCCAAGTCTCTCCCAGAAAATTCCCGCATCAAGGAGGGACACTGCCTTGCTGAGTCTTCTCATTGGTTCCTTTTCAATAGTAGTTGCCAACATCACGGGAACCAAGATCCCTTGAAAGAATCTGAATACACTACCGGGGCGCCTGGGTGGCTCAGTCGGTTGGGCGTCCGACTTCAGCTCAGGTCACGATCTCACGGTCCGTGAGTTCGAGCCCCGCGTCGGGCTCTGGGCTGATGGCCCAGAGCCTGGAGCCTGCTTCCGATTCTGTGTCTCCCTCTCTCTCTGCTCCTCCCCCATTCATGCTCTGTCTCTCTCTGTCTCAAAAATAAATAAACGTTAAAAAAAAAATTTGAATACACTACCAACCACCCTGGAAACATATACATATAAACACAGGGTCATACATAATTTCACAAGGTTCCCAGACCCCATGTAGCCCACCATACACACTGCGGGGGCATCATACGAATGGACCCCAGGATACAACCCCCTATTAGAATCACATCTCTGTCTGGGCCTCTGACACTTAGGCTTGTGATTGAATAAGTGGGTCTAGAAATCAAGGCAGAGCCAAGGAAAGTGAGAGCCCTTATCCATAAAGCACAGGTCTGAGTTGGCCTAAGCCAACCACCCCAGTAAGTCCCATAACTCAGTCGACACTATCTGTTGATACTTCACCGACCTCCAATAAAACACGCTGCCTTAAATAGTCCACATGGCTTTCACCCTTGTACATAATTGGCCTAGTTTTTCAACAGAAATTAAATGAATCAAGGGATATAAAATGCTTAGACTAGCACCTGGCACATAGTGAGTGCCGTAGAGCTGTTCGCTGTTGTTGTTGTCGTCATTAATATGCACCCAGAATGAATATGAAGGGGCGGTTTCCAAATACAACAGATCAGATGGTGGGAATAAGGAGAGGAGGAGGAAGATGGGGAGATTATAAAGAGGAAGGAAGAAAAGAAGAGGAAGAGGGGAGAAGGAAAGAGAGAAAAAAAATCTTCCATTTATGGAGCGGTCGATACTGCCGGGTACTATATTAAATACTTGATATCTCAGTTAATTCTTACAGAAACTCTAGGATGTAGGAGCTATTATCGTCCCCATTTTAAGATGAGACAGAGTCCTGAAAATTTTAAGTTATATGCCCCAGATCGCAGAGCTAACAAGTAATGAAGCGAAACCAGATCCCCTTGGTTCCGGACCTACGTACGCACCCAGGTAATGTTTGTTGCGACAAATGTCCCTCATGTGATACCCGACGTGAGACATCTATTTTACAATGACTGCAGGAAAAATGCTTGGTTTCTAGTACTGAATGCGTGTGCTTCCCGCTCAGTGATGGTGAGAACTGCACAGTCGATTGTGTTTCCTTCTTTCCCATCACCGCTCGAAACTCAAAAGTTGAGGACCAAATTCGAAGCTCGTCCACAGCAATTATGTTGGCCCTCATGCTTGGAACAGTTGAATGTATTTTTGTTGTAAGACACAAGATCTTTTGTGGTTAAAAAGCAGAGCGCAAAACACGTACACGATAAAATAGAATGAATATGTTCACTTCCTGGCTTGAAAATTATTCCTAAAATCTACGTGTCAGTCATTTGCTTTTCGGACCCTTTCTTCGTACAATACAAAAGGAATCTTTTGGGTCCAATGTCTACCCCGTCTCAACTTGAAAACAGGGGTCCCTTCCAACTCTATTTTAGTGATTTGATAAACATGTACGCATGCTTAACCCCATGTGCCAGGTGTTCAGCGCTTTACGAGACTTCTCGTTTAATTCTCCTTGCAACCTTGTGAGGCACGTTTCTGTTCCCTGTCATTTTATTATTGTCATTTGTTACATGTCATATTATAGATGGGAAGCTGACACACAAAAAGGTTATATAGCTAGTCTAAGGTCACACCCATAGTAAGTTGCTGAGCCAGGATTTAAATTCAGACCATCTTTGCTTGGAGGTACGCCTTTAAATGACGCTGACCCACGTGAACGACCACCAGCAAGGTCACATGCAATTCGCGGTATATAATCAATGCTCAGAAAGTATTTGGTGAACAAGTGACTGAGTGAATAAATGAATTATCCTGCGTTTGCTTTCTCAAGAATCCCAAACTCAGCTTGGTCACTGGTCTACAGCCCTAATATTACCCCTCTAGGCTTGGCATCTGATAACTTGCTTTTCTGGCGTGACCCTCTACAGCCACTAAGGACTCTGGCTCAGACTCACTCGATGATTCTCTCAGCAACCAGAAGCCCCAAGTAGAGCCTTGCCCTGGCACAAACCCCTTAAGGAACGAATGCTAAGCTTGTCCCACTTGGAATCTTGAGTGAGTCCCACCCCAGTTACCCTCGGAAGGGGAGTTCAGGAATTCTCATCAATGGTGTCTCTACCGCTCTGGGATTATTAGTGCATGTCTGCATGTCCAGACCGCAGTGGACAGACAGACTCTAAATCTGTAAATGGCAGAAGTGGGACCGCTCTAGTATGAGCCTAGGGAGGGAGCTTCTGGAAAGGAATTCCGTTTTAGCTTTGGGGTATAAAAACAAGGTTCCATCTGAAAGGCAACAGGAGACTCTAAAAAAATTTTTTTTCAACCTTTTTTCAAACCATTAAAGCTGGAAAGATACATATTAGAGAAGGCATAGTCCTTAGATTTCCTGCTAGAGCTACGTGAGAAAACAGCTATGGTCATCGCCCTTTATTCGCGGCTCACGCTGGCTTTTCTGTTTATTCATATTTCAGTGAATCTGAGAGTGCTAAACTGATACTGTTTAAGCAACATGAAAGGAAAAAAAATGCTTAATTCTATCTGTCTAAAAACATTGATAAAAACCATCACGGTAGAGGATCTCCAATCCCAATTCCGCCCCTCCTCGTGGGGGCGGAAAACTTCAACCTCATGGCCCTTTATCTGCCTCTCGATTTCCCCCTCCCACCCAGGGCTGGCCTGGTTCACAAACACAGGATTCAGATGGCAGACGGGTCCCCAGTATCATCGTGAAATTGAAGTGGCCCAAGTAGGGCATTGAGCCTCAGAGTCTATTTCCCTGGGATTTTCATAGCACGTCGCAGAGAATGCTAAACCCAGCTGGATGGCATGCGAAAGATCTCACTGGGGTTGGGGGGTTTGTAACTTGCAAAGGGAAGCACGCAGAAAGAAGGGAGGGTAGTACAGATAAGGGACAATCAGGGAGACGGTTCGGGGGAATTCGAGAGCCGTGTTAGGGAAGGTCAGCTGACAAAGTATAGAACTGTCGCTGGAATGAGGCTGCCCAGCCTCCTGGAACCTAGAAAGAGCCAGGAAGCTAGTTTGCCCAAAGGGACGTGGAGAAGCTGGAGTGTGTCCGATTGTAGGACAGAGTGGCTGAAAACGAGGGGTGCCTCCCTCGTGTCGCTTTCACCATCCGCTGGCTGAGTGGAGAGGGCTCCAAGGACCAAGAGCGCCGAGCTACAAGATCGAAGGAGCCCGAGGCCCCGCCACTGAGCACACAAGCCAGGGTGCCGCCCTGGGAGCACCGGCGTTAGGAAGCGGTGAGCAGCGTGGATGCAGCGTGAGAATGCAGGCTTCTCGGTCGCATCAGCTGTCCGTCCCTTAACTGTCCACCCAGACGCCATCATCCGACCGTCATCCGACCAGGCCTCACGGTCACCGCGAGTGGACCCAGGACAGCTGTGGGAACCTCGACAGCTGGAATTCTTGGACTTTTTCTCGAGCGCTATGTTATTAGTCTGACTCACCTGTAACCTGATCTCTCTCCCTTCTCTCACTTCCCTCCGGCTTCCTTCCGCTTTCCTGTTTTTCTGTAAGACTGAGCTACAGTCTACTCTGAGTTCCTACTTCCCGATGACTTCTGCTTGCTCCTAGGCCCTCATAACCCCTTCTACCTGGAACTTTCAACGCCTTAGAATCCATTACCATGTAGTTCTCTTCACCTTTCCCATCGCAAGAATCTGGCTGGTCTAGCTTGTTCTTTGGGGAAACAGCTGTCCGTGCCAGGCCACCTTAGAGGCAAACAGTTGGTCAGGTTTCCACCTGCTTTTTGAAGAGCTGTAGTGTCTAGGTGGGGGAGGGGGAGTCGTGGGGCATAAAACCTGCCTGCTTAGGGCTGGCCCACCAGCAAGGCCTGTAACACCAAGTAATCTATAAGAGAACAGGCTGCGGGAGGGGCAGAAACTATGATTGTTCAGTACGGAAGGTCTGGCGGGAGCGACTACAGGCACCATCCATGTAACCCCAGGGGCCTGGAAGGCCCTAGAAGACTCAGCGCCACCACCTGGTCGGGCCTAGTAGTAACTTTGCTACCCTAAGCTCAGATACCATCGTGCCCAAGTCCCATTCACGGCTGTGTGTTCCCAACGCACAAATCTATGGAACCGTCCCAGTTATTTTCTTCTACTACCTACCTGCTGGGCAATGAGCTCTATCCCGATCTGAGGCTCATCTGGAGGGAGCCATGACCCCCGGCCGCCATCTTGTGAGCCCTCCTTCCTGGAAGGCGGACACTGCCCCGTGTTCTCTGGCCACAGTCTGGAATCACGTTCAGCGCCACCTGGGATGCCTGCTGCCACGGCCCGCTGGGCTTCTTTGGACACCGGCCTCGAGGAGCCCGAGCCCACTTTTTGTCTGTACGTGCGGATTTTGATCGCACTCGGCCAGCACACGGACGGAAGGGGAGCACCCTTTGCCAAAGTTCCAAATAAATCGGCTAAATAAGCCCGCCCCAAACCAGGAGGTGAACCCGCACGGGAGAACGAGGTGGCCAACGGGAAAGCAAATGACGGCCGACGTGAAGAGAATGCGTGACACTGTAGCCCAACTTAAATGACCCGAGTAGCATGGAGTCCTGATGATATCTGCAGTTGCCCTGGGAGCACGAGGGATAGAAGCCAGCACCTCCCAAGCAGCTTCCCGCGTGGTGTATCTAATCCTCACAATGGCCCCCAAAGTCTCACCGTCACTCCCTTTGAAGGCGAGGACACTGAGGCGCGAAGAGCATTTGGTGGGGTGCCCGTGGTCGTACGGCCACAAAGTGGCCGCGCGGGGAACTTAAATCCTGTTCTATCAGATTTAAACGACGAACGCGCCTTGCCCGGTGCCGCGTCCCATAACGCGTTCACGGCACACCAGCTGGCTGTGGTCAAAGCGTGTTTGGGCGGCTGTCTGCCTCACCTCTACGCCCTTCTGGTGACCGGGGAAGGGCATGGCTCATAGAAGCTGGCGACTTTGGACAACTGTCTCTTCCCCTCACCCAGATTCAGGCAGGCTGTGGGGATAGCTGCCCAAGGAGCTGTTTGGGGCCGGTCCCGGGGGCCGCGGGGAGCAAGGTCACTGTGCTTTGGTCTTCAACCTCTTCATCGTATTCGCTCACAGTGCTCGACCGCCTCACATCTCTTTCTCGGCCCTTTGCTTTTCAGACACCACCGTGTCTTGAACATTTCCCACGTGCCTGTGCTATTCTAGGTGCCGGGATGCCAAAGCTTTACTGGTAGTCCCCGGGATCCTATAAGGTAGGGAAAGGGGGAGAAGTAAATCTAAAAGCAAACAGGTCAATGAGTGGCACATGCGGGGGGTGTTATTTTCCCTCCATTTTCTGGAGGAGCAAAGAGAAACAGAACCGTTAAGTAACTGCCGGAGGTCGCACAGCAAGGGAGGGGGCGAAGCCAGAAGTTAATGCCCACCCGGGTAGCCTGTCTCGGGAAGCTGAGCTCTTAAGGGTTGTTTTTTTTTTTTTTTTTAATTTTTTAACGTTTATTCATTATTGAAAGACAGAGAGTCAGAGCATGAGCAGGACAGAGGGAGAGGGAGACACAGAATCCGAAGCAGGCTCCAGGCTCTGAGCTGTCAGCACAGAGCCCGACGTGGGGCTCGAACTCACAGACTGCGAAATCATGACCTGAGCCAAAGTCGGACCCTCAACCGACTGAGCCACCCAGGCGCCCCTCTTAAGGGTTGTTTTTACCACCTCCTGGCCCTCATATCCCCAGCTTCTGATCCCCTGCTTCGACCCTTCACTGTGGCCTCACACTTGACCGTGACTCTGAAAACGGACGTTGTCTCGCTGGTCCCGGCCGGTGGTTCCCTTCTTCTGTTGAGATACATTCGCCCGCTGCAGGCAATTCTCCAACCCAACGCAGCCCAGTCTCCCCATCATACCCTGGCCACGGGCCCGTGTGCCATTTTCCCTCCGTCCTGGCACCAGGCGCCAAACAAAGCCCAAGCCTTCCCCTTTAGAGCCCTGAACCTCAGCTCCTCCCGGTTTCCACCAATCACAGATACCGCTCGGAATTAAATAAATTAAGGAAAAAACAAAAAGTTACCGCTGGGAAATTTCTACGAGGACAGGTCGGAAGCAAAGAGCTCCACCAGCCTACATAACAGGGCTTGTTTTTCTTCTCCCGATAACAAGTTACCAGAGTGGTACGCCGGCTGCTGAACCACCCCCTCGCAACCAGGAGCATTAACGCAACGCACAGTTTCCAATCTTTCAATAGACTCAAAACAAGTCAACGCCGCAATCCCTTCGCAGCGGCCCTGTTGTAAGCAGACCAGCCTCTAGGGTGGGAAGAAGTCGGTCCTTTAACAAGGGCCGGCTCTTAATTACGCAGCTTCCAGGAATGCTGAGGCTCGGTCAGCTTTCAATGGTGCTCCGGAAGGCTGGTAGCGGGCTCTTTGTCATCTAATCACCTGGTAAGAACATCATCTTTGCTTAGTCTTTCCAGAGCCTCTGAATGGTCAACGTTTGGAGTAAGTATTGCAGAACAGAGCGGGGATTGTTAATTACTCCATGGGCCTTCTCTTCCGTGGGACAATAGATCAGGCTGGACATTTATTGAGCGATGGGGGGGAAGGAGGGGGAGGCGGGTGCGGTGGTTTCAGGATGGCCTCTGGGTCACAAGGTCAGGTTTCTAAAAGTTATTGTACAGGCTGCTGTTGGTAGCTGTGCTTATTAGAGAGAATTAGATCCTTTGTGTTGTTTGTAAAAGCGAGAAAGTCTCTGGCCGACTCTGGCTTAAGTGAAACTTTTATTGCTGTCAGTCACACGGCCCCTCCAGGCTGAACCCTCTGTGGGAGTTCTTCTTGAGAGGCCAACTATCTTCCCTCACTCACGGATCTGTCTGTGTAGACCCCAAACACTTCAGAGAGCAGAGAATTCCTTGTCATGGCTACACAGGTGTTTTTCATGACATGACATGTTTAGACAGCTCTGAAAACTGTAGGTTGCAAGAACCGTTAGCTCTCATCGCCCCTTATTGTATTCCTTCCTTCCTGCTTGCCGTGCCTGCTCCCCAAGGCGGACAGAAGAACAGATACAGGCTGGAGGAGATCGGGGATGACACCTCCGTTTGGTTCCCTGCTCTCCGTCCCAGGGCCAAGCATGGAGCTGGGCACGCACGTGAAGATAAATGTTTGCTGAGTAAAAGCAAACATTTATACGGGGCTTAATATGCACCTACCTAATGCTCTCGCTCTCTCTCTCTCTCTCTGCGGATAGATACGTAGATAATAAAAACTGTGCGGAATAGTTTCAATTATGAATCCCAGTTTAGAGATGAGGAAACTGAGACCCGTAACCGAAACGGAGACCCGTAACCTCACCACTCATTAACAATACCCCAGGGTCACAGAGCTGGTAAGTGGCACGGCTGAGATTGGAACTCCAGGGAGGTGGGCTCCAGTGTCCCCGTGCGTGCCCTCAGCCGACGACCCTCTATTCCCAAGCACGGCGTGGACACCAAGGAGGGAAACACAGGGGCTTTCCTCGCGCGGAGAGCGGTAAGAAGAGAGAAAGATCAGTCCGGCGTTCGTCCAACTCAAGTGTATCTGAAACAAAGGAAACCAGTGTCCTCATTCCCTCGCGTCACTGAGACGAGGAGGGAACCGAACACAGCGAGCAAGCAGAAGCTTGGAGCGAACGCTGCAGGAGCCTGGGGAGGCCGCCTTGGAGACCACGGAAGCCGAGCGAAGGAAAGAGACGAGAAGCGGGCCCTAGACGCACCAAGGATGGGCGCAGGGAGAGAGACTGGCGACAGCAGTGGCAGCCTCTGCTCTCGGAAGGGAAGACCGTCTTGAGCAGCAAGGTGGGCACAGAGAGAGCATCACAGCAAGGCCGAGGGGGCCGTCCCACGACCAGCTTTCCAGAGCCCCTCCCGTCGGAGAGAGGGAAACCACCAGTCCCCCGGAGCCGTCCCCTAACCCATCTGGCGACAAACGAGAAGGGGGGCTTTTGCAAAACCTCAGAACCAGCCCCGTGTCCCCGGGCCCTTGAACGACTATAGCGCTCACTGCCATGTCACCAAATTTACACAACCCCACCCCGCTGCTGGGGAATGGGGGGAAAACAACAAATGCAGGCAAACGGACAACAAATGCAGGCAAACGGACGACACTGGCGGTCTGCGGCGGTGGCGCCCAGAGCTACTCAAACTGCCCAAATTACTCGCTCAGGTGATATTCCGTATCACACTAACCGTGTTCACTGGCTTCCCAAGTGTCCCGTAGGGTGTGCACTCCACCCTGTGTTAAAATATTCCTTTACTTGAAATCCAGTTAGACGCATCTCCTTTTCGATGTACCGTAGAGTCAAGAATGCGCATTTCTTTCCCATCCTGGCACCTGTAACCATGGCAACGTACACTGAAACCTCTCAAGCAGAACAGAACTGACAATCACGCGAACAGCACAAATACCTGCGCTGAGAAAAGAGAGGGGCGGCCCGACGAGGTAGCTGTTGAAATTAAAAGCTAATGACAAGAAAACAGCTGGAAACAAGCAGGAACTCTCACGGCTGCCTCCTTCTAGCGCACGAATGGTATGGAGAGCCCGATTTGATTTACGTTTTATTAGCGGTGCTGGCATCGGTGAATACTTCATTAGGCATCGTCTCAACAAACAAATGGAGTGGAAACTTCAGAAACATAAGTTGCGTGCAGGAAAATTCAAGGGCTGCGTCTGTTTGCCAAGGATGTGCGCGACGCGTGCTTTCGGCTCAGCCGTGTAGGGCGAGGCAGACAAGCGAACCCCTCTCACAGAAGCCTTTCGAAGTGTAAACACGTGTCTGTAAAACGGCAAAGAATTATCTGCTATTGAGGAAAGACCCCCATTAGCCAATTAGAGTAATTACATGGATTACGATTTCTTGTTTTTGGTAATTTCTTTTTGTTGTTGTTGTTGTTGTTGTTGTTTAATCCCTAAATCTTTCTTGCCCAGGAAAGGAAGGGATAAACAGCCGATACAGGCAGAGAATTCAATGGCGGGGGAGGGGGCCCAAACTGGGGCATTCTCACGTTCAGATGCCAAAATGTAATTGAAATTTTATGCTTACCTCAACATAACGACATGCGATGATTTCTGTGCATGAGAAGGCATAAAGGGTCACATTTCCCCAAGACTTCAATTACAGTCGCTTCTATCTTCCCTAAAACAGCATTTGGTCTCAGAAAATTGCCTTTAATGGTGCAGGTGTTTGCTGAGAGTATCCGTCACATTTAGTCCCAAGCGCTCCATATTAATTCACCAGTTTCATGAGCAGAAGCCTTTTCTTCCAGGTGACAATGTAAAGTAAATATAATTTCAAACAGACGTGCTGTTTTTCTCTGAATCAGAGGAAAACGAAGCTGGCACTGGCGGGAGGCGGGGGAGACGAGACTCCAGCCATGAAATGCCCACCGCGAGGGTCCCTGGAGTATACTCTGAACTGGGCCCAGGCACCCACCCTCCTTGGCATCACAAGGAAGGCTGCCCGTGCCAAGCAGACGATTTCCCTGACTCAGTGCGGACGACGGGCATCATCACTACGAAGGCGATGCCACTGAAAACACCTCAGCCAGGTTCGGTTTACACTATTTCGGCTGGTAATCTTGCCCCAGCCCCTCCAAATCACAATGAACCGCGGACCGTATTTGTACATGTCTCCGTGTGTGCACACCCATAATGCCACATCCAGAGGTCACCCCTCTGGCGGCCTCGCTTACCCATGATATCACCAAGAAGTAGGGAGTCGGAAAATAAAGGCCTGCCTGCTGACCATTATTTCGAGTATAATTTTAACAAGCAGTGTTCAATTCAACGAACAGCCGTGTTGGACTCTTGAACCCCACTTACCAGGGCAGGGAAGGGTCCAGACCTGTTTTCCCACAGCTGCCGGTCTCTGTTTCCAGAGCAAGGGAGGACCTTTACGTAAGCTTTGGCCTTCAAGGTTTTGTCGGCTAATTGGCAGGCGCTCCGTTCCATCAAGGTTAGCTCTTTGGTGATCCAGAAGCTGATCGTGAACGGTCTTCCCCTCTAAAAATCGCTTAGAAGAACCTGCCGTCTGAAAAAGAATTCCTGTGCCAGTTTTTAGGGGAAGATACTGAGCCTGTGCTTACGGGAGGCATGGGGCCTGGCACGTCTAGGTTAGGAATGATGCTTCTGCCAATAACTTTCTGTCCGATAACAAACGTTCCCTGAACACCAAACTGCTCATGTTGCTTCCCAGTTAAAACCCCTCTTAGGCTCCCAGGGCCCCCAGGACAGAGGTCAAACTCCTTGGCATGGATTATAAGCTGAGCCTTTCCAACATTTCCGGTCTCTCCTCCTTGCCCCCACCCTGCACCCTCACCCCCCGAGTTGCAGCCACATGGAACTTTTGGGGCCATGGCTATCCTCTCTGGCCGCTGGCATCCTCTGAAACACCTTGGTGCCCAGGCTGTACCTCGCACCAAGATATTTTGATTGAATTGACCCCATTTGGGATCCGGATGTTGACGTTTCCTCTAAACTTCCTCGAGCGACTCCAACATTTCGTCCAGGTTGAGAACCACGGAGTTTAGGTGACCTCTGAGCTCCTTCGTGTAAAACAGATCCCTTCCCCGGGGCGGTGGCGGGGGAGGGGAGGGTGTTAATGCGGAGAAATTAAAGTGTAACTTTAGAAGATAGCTGGAATTTCGGCAGGTAGAAATGAGGACTAAGAAACATAGAAAGTCGGGCCTCAGGGCTCAGCTGGGCAGGTAGTGACATACGGATGCAGATAAGCATATGATTCAGAGTCCCTCTTTGTACCCACCTCTATTTACGTTTTGTCCAACGAGGGTCACAACTGCTCTCAATATGCACAAGGACAGATACTTCAAAAGGCAACTGAATGAACGGATATTCCTCTAGAAAGCCGGGAAGAGACAACTGCAAGGCAAGGGAACCAATAACAAATAAATCTTCATCTTCAAATGGACACAGTAATCTCTACGTTCATCAGAGAGTATGTCTGGAAGGAAAGTGAGGTTTTTATTAAGGTCTATATCCATTGTTGCTATAGAGAAATAGAAGTTTACTCATGGCTAAGCCCGGGTGGCTCAGTCGGTTAAGCGTCCGACTTCGGCTCAGGTCACCATCTCCCGGTTCGTGGGTTCAAACCCCGTGCCAAGCTCTGTGCTGACAGCTCGGAGCCTGGAGCCTGCTTCGGATTCTGTGTCTCCCTTCTCTCTGCCCCTCCCCCACTCATACGCTGTCTCTCACTCTCAAAAATAAACATTAAAAAAGATTTTTTTTTTTAAAAAAAAGACTCCGTTAAAATCATTTGGGTGATAGTATAACGAAAGCTGTGAGATTTGGTGAGGTGACACCTGAAATGGCCGAATAGGTATTTAAAAGTAAAACGGCCAACGAACCCATGCCTTTATTCAGCAAAGTAAAGTCTAGGGAAGTTTCCAAATGGACTTTCATATGGTAAAGAAGACTTCCAGGATCCTGAAGGCCCAGCGATTATTGTCAAGCTAAGGTGGTTTTTCCCTCTAGCGAGGCATTATCGTTAAGACAGTGGGAGTTCCTGGAAGAATGTCATACTCTGCCCCCATCAAGTATTTCTCAATGGGCTGCTGGTTATAAGGAAATTTAATTTTATCTACATTTCATCTTGCCTTTGTCCTCCACATCATTATTCATGGTGTGTGTGTGTGTGTGTGTGTGTGCGCGTGTGCGTGCGTGTGCGTGCGCGCGTGTGCGCAGACCCCTCGAGTTGTTTCGAGAACGTAACTCATTCTCCAAAGCACAAGCAACAGAGGAAGTTAAAGGGACAGAAGAAGCCAGCCGTTTTAAGCATTCCATCGCAACACGCTGCTTGTTGGCTAGAAGCGGCTTTGGGAAAAAAACAGACACGCAGACAAACAAAAACGGATTCAGTTTCACACAGTGTATTCACAGGACACAGCCGGGGGATAAACTGATTTGACACTAGTATCTTTTGAGAGATGCTGTAGGCAAATCACCGCTACCCTACCTCACTGGGTGAGCCTGGCTGGGTAACACTGTGGCAAAGTGGTCTTCACGGGCTGAATCGTGAAAGTGGAAAAGGTATTCTCCTGCAGCGCCCTCAACCCTCGCCCCACTTTTGCTTCTCGTTTGGTCCGGGGAGAAGCCAACTAAGGGGCAACTCACCTTGACCCTGGCCGCCAGAAGGAGGCACACAAAAATGCCATCAAATAGACTCCGAATGTGTAAGACCCTTGGCCTCAGATCTCCCGGGAATCCATACATCAAGGAACGCTGGGAACAGAGAGGTAAAGGTCACTGGGACGCGATCTTCCGTGGCTAGCAGAGTGAAGTGACTAACCTGACTTGTGCTTGACTTCGTGGCCGAGAAATGCCACCGACGCAGGGTGAGACTGTACGGTGTCGCGGAGTGCTTTGGGTTGCCCTACAGAAGGTGTTCTAGAAATGCAGGGTAGTTTCGTAATGAGTATGCAGATGCTTCTGAGAATACCACAGGGTCAACAAGTTCAAAGAAATTTCGAACAGTAATGGCAAAATGCTTGATCTTTCCTTTTTTTTTTTTTTTTTTTTTTTTTTCATTTTCAGCGTCTTTGCTAGGGGAGAAAAAAAGCATAACTGAATAAACCCTAGAATTAAGATCTCTTTTGAGTGACAATCTCTTTAGTTCTACACAGTTAAGAGAACCCCTATGGGGTTAATAGGAGACTTTGCCTCCTCAGCAGTTACATATTCCATTTAAAACTCTGGGTAACAAATCATTACCAGGCCTTCTGGGACATCATTCTTGCCGCCTTTGGAAACTCTTTCTGGAAGCAGAGCGTTACCCTGATACCCTGCGGGGCACCCAGGGTGACTGTCATGCACGGGAGCTCACAATGTCATGCCAAGAAATGAGCCTACTGCACCTGCTGTCACTCCAGGTACTAGCAGCTTCAACCAGGGGGGCCAATCTTAAAGCTGGGACAAGAACCACATATCATTTTTATTTGTATGTTTCCCTTTTAAAAAATATTTCTTTTCGAGAAAGACAGAAAGCGTGAGCGGGGGGAGGGGCACAGAGAGGGGAACAGACGATCCATCCCAAGCAGGTTCCACAGTGACAGCAGCGAGCCCGACCCGGGGCTCGAACTCACAAACCGCAAGATCGGCCCGACCTGAGCCGAAGTCGGACGCTCAACCGACTGAGCCACCCAGGCGCCCCTATTTGTATGTTTTCTTAAGCAGGGACCCAGAACGATAAGTCTGGGCTGACATTTGCTGAACACCGACTAACCCTTGGCCACAATGACAAACTGTGTCCAGGCGTCAGCCCATTCAAGTCTCACAATATCCTTGGGAATGAGGGACCACTCTTACGCCCATTCTACAGATTCAGAAACTCATGGACGCAGTCACTTGCTCAGGGCCACACAACTACCAAAAATCCAGCCAGAATTCTAACTTGAACGTCTGCGACTGTAAAGCCCATTGGCATCCTGCTTCTAGAATACGGTAAAGAAGAAAGCACGGAGTCCGAGTATGCTCTGAGGTACCCTGTATTTTAAACTTTGACTAAGAGTGCTTTGCAGAACCTGGAGTCCCATCAGGACCAAAAAAACCTCTTCAAACGCGGCAAACATCATCAAATTTTCGGTGGGTGAGGTTGCATCGCTACGCAGGCTGGTGGCATGGACTCGATCACTTTGCAACTTGCATTTTCTCCTGTGCGATCCTGGCGCCCGACCCGTGCCTGACACACAGTGCGTATCTATAACAAGGGGCATGGAACCGAATCTGCGTTTGCTGAATGAATGCACCGTCACTAAACCGGTGGGATGTTACAGCCCGTCCCCGAAACCAAACCAAAGGAGACTTTTGGTAGAATACAAACGACTCTGACACACACCAGATCGCCTTGAATCAGGGCTTGTGGAGGGAGAAGCAGGGAGATTTTTTTCCGGAACTCTGTAGCGCAGCAGTACGGAGTCATCGATGAGTCCCAGCAATGAAAACCACAAACCCTAGCTCAGATCAGATGGGGACTGCTTCGTCTCATGCTTGTTGAGGGTTTTGAGGGCTACAATGTCAAGTGAAATGTCAAGGGGTAGGTGAATTGCTTCCCCACCCCCACCCCCAACCCCACCAATTGTCTCCCTTTTCTCGCCTTTACCTCCAAAAGCCCGCTCTGCAATAGAATCCTACATCCTATCTTTCCTGTTTCAAAAGTAAGGTCTGGTGTGGGAGCTCATCTGAGAGAGAGGAGAGTTGCATATCATTTATGGGCACATACTATCGCAGCCCATAGAGTCTCGGTCAAACACATTTTACCAGCCCAGTAAGAGTAACATGCTATTCCTAAGGAGACGAGTCTATGATTCAGAAGAAAACAACAACAGCAACAGTTCAAACAAACGGCTAGTTTTCCCATTAGAAGATTTTTCAACTATATCCAGATTGGAAAAAAAAAAAAAAAAGGAAAGAAAATTAACTGGGATCACAGGGCTCCCTCCATCGTGGGTGCCAATGCTCTATTGACAAGTTATAATGAGGGCTTCTCTGTCCCACAGCAAGGAACAGGCTCATTAAAACTCGAGGAACAGGAGAGCTAGCTTTCAACTCCCTTGTTTTTTAAACTTCACGGGTTTTTAGAAATACTAAATGAATTGCCTGACAAAACGATGTTATTGATTTCAAAGTGTGTCTGCATTCTCGTGCTGGCATTTGCATTTGAATCTGAGCTACTTAATGTCAGTTGCGGGACGGAAGAATGGAAATGCGAGTTCTGCGGGGCTCGGGAAGACTGATGTGTTGACTTTTCCACTTAGTCACTGTGGAAATAAGCCTCACGCCGAACCTTGGCTTCTTCTTGATCAAAACACATCAATTAACGTGGTTTGAACGTTGCTCTCTTCTGCATGAGAAGAAAGGAGGATCCCAGATTTCAAACCGTTACATAAGATGGCTATTCTACAGTGGAATGCTATTAAGATGCCAGGCCGCAGCTCCAAAGGGGTCTGTTGATGTCCGCTCTCCATGATCCGAGCCTGAGCACGTAATGTGCTGAAACAGTAAATAACCCCCCGATCGCTTAGATTTGGTGTGAGAACGCCCTCTGTGATTTGTGTGTATGGGTGGCAGGTGTGGCCTCCTCATTGCTTTTTCTTACGCTAACGTGAGCATGGATTTCTGAGCCTCGAGCACAGAATTGGTGGCGGCGAGAGGGAGAAGTCAAAGGCAACGCTGAAGTTCAGAGTCATCGTCGGGAAGAGAAGTAGCTTTAAGGGAGGACCGCGTTGCGGAGGATCAACTCAGTAAAAACGTCCAGTGTTGAGGGCTGGGGTCCTGTACCTTCTACAGTGGGCACAGAATGGCATCCCAGGCAATGGCCACGGTTGGGGGTAGCTGGGAACTAAAGGATGACAGCAAACGAATCACAGGGCGGTGCTCTCTCACCGAGACAGGAGGAGAATCAGGCTTCTTCTAAGTCCCAGATTTGTAAGGAAGGAAACGTTTTGAAGCAGGAGAGGGCAGCCGGCGTTCAGAGAAGCTGGCGAGGAGTTTCATGGCGCAAACGACCACCGCAGGGCCAGGAGACTGCGTCTGGGGAGGTGGTCGCAACTCTGAAAGTATGAGTGGAGTGCAAGGCTCAGGAATCAGGTTGCTGGTGGGCTGGGGCACAGGGGCAGAGAGACGCAGTATCGACAGAAGGGGCTGAAAGAGAATGAGAAAAATAAACCCCGATTAACCTGCAACTGGGGAGTAGCATCAAGTGAGAATGTGACAGCTTGTCTGTTTCAAGAGACAGGCGCCGTGTGCCTTTTAAATAAAATGTTATTTTGTAGGAGAGACTGGAGAGAGCTGACAAAGGAGGCAACGGGAGAAGCGCGACCTTGAAAGCGGTGAGACAAGCGCGTTCGGAGGAACAGCGCAGGCGGGTGGCGCCGGGTGGCTCGGTCCGTTAAGCGGCCGACTCTGGATCTCAGCTCCGGTCGTGATCTCAGCGTTCTGGGAGTTCGAGCCCTGCGTCGGGCTCTGCGCTGATAGCGCGGGGCCTGCTTGGGATTCTGTGTCTCTCTGTGCGTCTCAAAACTAAATAAACATTAAAAGAAAAGGAGCACCGGAGCGGGGGGAGCCTGGGAGAGAAGAAGCCCGCTCTCCTCTGAGACCTGGTGGGGAAGTCAGGAGGCAACAGGTGCGTGGAAAGACGTGTTGAGGAGTTGGAAGACATGTGTCCTACACGGTAGGAGGTGAGGAGTAGGACCGCTCTTGGGAAGCGAGCAGGGGAGTTTGGAACGACTCGCGGCAAGGCTGTTCTGGGAAATCCAAATGAACCAAATACAACGATTTTTGAGCAGCGATGGGCGTCCTGGTGGAGCAAAGTGATCGCGTTGTTTTTGACCGGGTCTGCCCAAGTCTGGCAATGTTTTTAGGCTAAGAATAGAATCAAGTCCGGGATCAGGGAGAAATGCTCTAGAAAGGCAAGTTGGTGGGCATGATCCAGCCGAAGAGGAGGTACATGGAATATTCCCGAAGTGTCTTTCCCTTTAGGATCCACAAGATGCTGCTGCTGCTTTGTAGCTGCAGGATGCTGCTCTCAGCAAACCCTCCATGTATCCTTGCATGCGTGTAGAAACAGGGGCTGTCAGATGAAGTGCTTATGAATATGCATATGACTGGGGGGACACCAAAATGGCCACTGTATACGTTTGTATAGGTTGCTCACTGCACAAACGCTCCAGGCCAAGGTGGTTGCAGAGAGGCTGAAATCCAGCCCATGCCCTACTTACCAAGCTATGTGTTCTGATGAGGGGCTTTAATGACCTGCTGGCAGGAGCACATGTGGGTTAGGGACGGCCGTCCTGATCATGATACAGTCATTTTATTTTATGTTTATTTTTGAGAGAGATAGAGCATGAGCAGGGGAAGGGCAGAGAGAGAGGGGGACAGAGGATCTGAAGCGGGCTCTGGGCTGACAGCAGTGAGCCCGACGTGGCGCTTGAACTCACAAACCGTGAGATGGTGACCTGAGCCGAAGTCGGATGCTCAACCAATTGAGCCACCCAGGCACCCCTACTTTTCTTTTTAATATTTATTTATTTATTTATTTATTTATTTAATTTTTGAGAGTGGGGAGGGGCAGAGAGAGAGAGAGAGAGAGAGAGAGAGAGTTCCAAGCAGGCTCCACGCTGTCAGCACAGAGCCCTACGCAAGGCTCAAACCCATGAATCGTGAGATCCTGACTTGAGCCAAAGTCAGACACTTAACTGACTGAGCCACCCAGGTGCCCCATACCTTATTTTTCTCATTTTTTAAAACATTTATTTATTTTTGAGAGAGAAAGAGAGAAAAAGAGAAAGAGAGAGAGAGAGAGGAAGGGAGGGGGAAGGGTAGCCAGAGATGGAGACAGAACCTGAAGCAGCCTCCAGGGTCTGAGCTGTCAGCACAGAGCCCGACGCGGGGCTCGAACTCACAAACCGCAAGATCACAACCTGAGCAGAAGTCGGAGGCTCAACCGACTGAGCCACCCAGGCGCCCCACCCCCTATACTTTAAACATATGCAATCTTTATATGTCAAAGATATGTTAATAAAGCTGTCTCAAGAATGCAAAGAAAGATATGGGTATGAAGAAAAGAATGTGTGTGGGGGGTGACTTTTGTGGGCTGATAACGAAAGTCAAGCCATGATCCAGCAATCCCACTTCAGGGTATAGATCCAAACGACAGGAAATCAGTATCTTGAAGAGATATCCACACTCCCATGCTCATCGCAGTATTTTTCACAATAGCCAAGACATGGAAACAATCTAAGTGGACGTAGATGAATGGATAGAGAAAATGTGATATATATTCCAGGTATATTGCAAATATATATATATTCCATATACATATGTTATGGAGTATTATTCAGCCCTTGAAAAGATGGAAACCCTACCGTTTGTGACAACATGGATGTATCTTAAGGACATGATGCTAAGTAAAATACGCCAGATACAGAAAGACTAATGGTGCATGGTATGTGAAATCTAAAAATGTCAAACGCATAGAAGCACGGGGTAGAATAGTGATTGCCAGAGGCTGCGGGAGTGGGGAAAATGGGAGTATGGTATCAGAGTACAACATTTCAGCTATGTAGGATAAATGGGCTCTGGGGACCCAATGTACATTGGATGGCGATTATATTCAATAACACTGTATTGTATACTTGAAATTCGCTAGAAGAGTAGATCTTAAGTGTCTTCACCACACACAAAAAGTAACTATGTGAGGAAATGGATATGTTAATTCAGTTGATCGTGGTAATCGTTTGACAGTGTAGACCTATTTAAATATATACAACTTTATTTGTCTATTATAGATCAGTAAAGCTGGGGGAAATTTTGTCATTGTTTCAGTGGGTTTTTAATTTTTTTTTTAATTTTAGAGAGACAGGATGAGTTGGGGGGAGAGGGGCAGAGGGAGAGAGAGAGAGAACATCTTAAACGGGCCCCACAGTCAACACGGAGCCCCATGTGGGGCTTGATCCCAAGACCCTGGATCATGACCTGAGCCGATATCAAGAGTCAGATGGTCAACCGACTGAGCCACCCAGGTGACCCAAAGCAGGGGAGTTTTTTTTTAAATAAAGTATCTGGAATTGCGCAAAAAAAGGCACTCGGGGTGATGAAAGGTATTGTCAGTGGGAGTGTGTGAATGGAATTGGAGAGGGGAAGATTAAAAGGTTAACAGGCACAGGGACGCCTGGGTGGCTCAACCAGTGAAGTGTCTGACTCTTGATTTCAGCTCAGATCATGATCCAGGGTCTTGAGATCAAGCCCCGTGTCCTCAGGACAGCGCCTGCTTGGGATTCTGCCTCTCCCTCTCTCTCTGCCCCTCCCCTGCTTGCGTGCTCTCTCTCTCCCTCAAAAAGAAATAAGTAAATTAAAAAAATAAATAAAAGGTTAAGGTGCACGGATACAAGTGTCCTGAAAGAAATTATGCTATGAATTGCTATGATATCCTCAAAAAGTTTTTTGAGTTCAAAAGAGGAAAAGACCACATTTGGTCGGGATCTCAAGAGAGAGATGAGGTTGGAGAGAAACTTTGAAAGATCGATACAATTTTCCCACGAGACAGTGAAAGCATTCCAGTGAGGACAAATAGCAGAGGCGAAGTCCCAGAGGTGGGAAAAGGCGCAGGCACGAGCGTTCGGGGCAAGGCAATGGCTGGGTTTGGAAGAAAGGCTGCGTGTAGTGCACAACGGGAGGTGAGTCAGGGGAGGGAAGGCAGCCTCATCCTTGACCGCCAAGTGATGGCTCCCACCGGACACCGTTCGAGGCATCGCCATTGTCTGGTGTCAATTTCAGGCAACTTTTGCATTGGAAGGAAACGACGTTGAGCCCGCTGCCTAGCGTTACCGGTTGAACCGCGTGCCCCCAAAATTCATATGCTGAAACCCTAACCCTCGGTACCTCGGAGTGTGACCTTAGCTGGAGAGAGGGTCTTTATAGAGATAATCAAGTTAAAGTAACAGCGGGCCCTGGGGCGCCTGGGCGCCTCAGCCACTTAGGCGTCTGACTTCGGCTCAGGTCATGATCTCCCAGCTCGTGGGTTCGAGCCCCGCTTCGGGCCCTGTGCTGACGGCTCGGAGCCCGGAGCCTGCTTCGGATTCTGTGTCTCCCTCTCTCTCTGCCCCACCCCTGCTTGCTCTCTCTGTCTCTCGAAACTGAGTCAACATTAAATTTTTTTTTAATTAAAAAAAAAAAATAAAGTAACAGCGGGCGCTAATCCAATATAACCAGTGTGTTGATAAAAAAAAGGGGACGTTTGGACACAGAAAGAGGAGGATGCGCAGAGAGATGCAGGGAGAAGGCCAGGAGGGACGCCTGGAACAGATTCTCCCTCCCGGCTGCAGAAGGAGCCGGCCCTGCCCACGTCGTGATCTCCAGCTTCTAGAGCGCAGAACCGAGACCCCCGGTTTCTGTTGTTGGAGCCCCCCCCCCCCCCAAAGTCTGCAGAGCTCTGTTACGGCAGCCCCCAGCCTCTCACACACGTCACCTCTCAGGCTTCAGCTTCCCCGGTTGGGAAATGACTCATAACTGCCTTACGGCACAGTGGGGAGGAGTAAAAGGCTTAAACACATCAACTGCTCAGAGGGGTGCTCAAAATAGAAGGAAGTGTGCGCTGTTCGTGTTCCAGACGTCATTTGTTTTCCATCAAAGCGTTTATCGTCCAGGTCCAGGTAGCTTCCGCGTGGACATCTCTACGAAGGGGCGTAGGTACTTGCCCTTTACTTTGGACAAGCTGCTCTTAGCCCGTAATCACTGTCCCACCTGAAAGGTTACTTCCCACGTAAGTTTTTCGACGCTGCCTTCGGACCAAAGTGCCTCTCAGTGCAACCCTCCGTCTTCCGTGAGACGTCTTTTCTTTCACTCATGGGACCTGAACTCCCGTGACCCCCAATCACATAGATTTCCCATAAATTTCTTTATCCCGGTATCTCTTTTAAGGGCGCGCTCTCGAGAACATACCAGCTTCCCATTAGATCTGGGGTCACAAATCCAAAGAAACACATTTGTAACTGAAGCAAGTACTGGTGGCTGTAAGTAACAAACCCACAATTTGAATTTTTTTCCTTACGCGTTTTTGTTTTTGTTTTTCTTTCGCCTTGTTGGGACAATCAGGGTGTTGAAATTCAACCACATTTCCGGTGTTAATTTTTCTTAAGTTTATTCATTTATTTTGAGAGAGAGAGAGAGACAGACAGAGAGAGGAAACAGAGAATCCCAAGCAGGCTCCACACGCTCAGTGCAGAGCCTGATGCGGAGCTCGAACCCACGAACTGTGAGATCATGACCTGAGCCGACGTCAGAAGTCGCATGCTTGACCGACTGAGCCACCCAGGTGCCCCTCTGGTGTTAATTTTTAGGTGTTATTGAGCACCTTGGTTCCTATCTTTGCCACTGAGTAGCATGTGACCTGACGTGAGTTCCTTTCTCTCCCAGGGCCTCAGTTTCTCCATTTTCCAAATTAGAGTAGAGCCACATGATCTCAAAGCTTCATCGAGCTCTGAAAGGCTAAGATACTCTTAAGCTCTGCGATAATACAGGGTAAGACTCTATAAGGCCAGAAAGGCCAGCTAACTCTGGTTTTTCCCAGTGGCATTTTGCCTTCCTATCTGAAGTCTCTATTGCTTGTGTTTTAAATTCTGCTGTAGCTCCATGAGGCTTTCCTGACAGCATCAGAATTAGAGAGCGAAATATCTTATACTGGGTCCCAATGATTACATAATGAATACAAATATATTGCCAGAAAGTTCTTTCACTAGGTAAGAAACGTTCACGTTCAGTGAGAGGCTTCAGCGAGGCACTGATGTGAGGACCAAAGACAAATTACAAATAATTGATTGAGGTTTTCATGTGCGTGATGAACAACCCCATTTTCAATTATATGTGAAATGTAATCATCCTCCTTTTTTTTGCTGTAGACAAAAGTTATCTTATGGATGTTATATGTAAATGCGGGTACTTGAAGATGTTCATCTGTAATGAGACAGAATTTGACTGACAGGAAAGAGAACAAAGGGGAAGAAGAGATCTGAGGGTCGGGAAGATGGCTCTGGGAGAGAAGCTCGAAAGCTCCTTCCTCTGCCCTGTTGCCTCCCACACTCACCCCAAGGGGACCGAGCAGATATGGTGGCACACGTGTCACAAGTACAAGGAGTACAGCGAGAAGCATTTTTTAAGGTATCTGATGAGGCAGGAGTGTGCGGAAGGGTTAAATTCAGCCTAGAATGTCAGGAGAAGAAAAGGTGACTGAATCTGTCCTAGGCTGGGCATATGCCAGAGAGTCTGGGATTTAGGAGAGAAACTGGCTGGTGTGAGTGGGTGTGTGTGGTGGGCTAAGTAGGGGTGGGGGGGGGGTTTGTAGGACAGGCGGATGACTATGGAGAAAGTCATTACAAAAGACCTGGCTTGGGGCGCCTGGGTGGCTCAGTCAGTTAAGCGGTCTGCTTCGACTCAGGTCACGATCTCACATCCATGGGTTCGAGCCCCGCGTCGGGCTCTGCGCTGACAGCTCGGAGCCCGGAGCCTGCTTCGGATTCTGTGTCTCCTTCTCTCTCTGCCCCTCTCCTGCTCGTGCTCTGTCTCTCTCTCTCTCTCTCTCAAAAATAAACATTAAAAAAAAAAAAAAAAAGACCTGGCTTTTTCTTTCTACGAGTAGCTGAGAGAAGACAGACACTGAAAAGCCAGCCACAGCAAACGGGACTCCGTTATCGCAAGAGTGGTGAGTTACACATGCGTCCAGTCTCTGCCGGCTTTGGAACTGAGAACTGTCGCCCTGCCGGGAGGTGCGGCTGTTCAGTAAGCGGCTGGAGGGGTCTGAGGGGTCCAGACCACCAGCAGGGAGGGGCAATCAGGGAAACAGAAGGGCGAAAGGGCCTGCAGGTATTTTGTTTGGCTAAAGAGGAAATCCCCTTTCATCTCAAGATTCCCAACCTTGAGGACCAGGGACCTTGGGGAAAAAACTCCCGGTGCATTCTATGCGGACGGGATACATACAATTTCTCACGTCCATATATCACCATTTCCCGCTACTTTTTGCTTTTCTGCTGTTTATCTCCTTGTATTTCATGACGCAAAACTCCATCTTTACATAAACACGCTCATGAGTCATAGTTGTATAGTTAAGTGTTTTGTGCCTCATCACTCGCCAGATCACGCGGAGTCACCTAATATTTTTTTTAAATTTTTTTTTAACATTTATTTATTTTTGAGACAGAGAGAGACAGAGCATGAATGGGGGAGGGGCAGAGAGAGAGGGAGACACAGAATCTGAAACAGGCTCCAGGCTCTGAGCAGTCAGCACAGAGCCCGACGCGGGGCTCGAACTCACGGACCGTGAGATCGTGACCTGAGCCGAAGTCTGCCGCCTAACCGACTGAGCCACCCAGGCGCCCCAGCCTAATATTTTTAAAAAGGGACCTTCATCCTGGAAGTGTTCGGAACCTCTCCTCTTATGTCTTGGATGATCGCAATGGACTAAGCCTAACAGAACACGTCCCGACAAAGGATTGCCTTAGTGCGTTGGCTATCGTGTCCTTGACGCATTCGGAAAAGCTCAGGGACCCTGGCGGGAAGAATTTCTTAAAGAACCTGTTGTTTCTGTTGCCGGGGTGATGGATGTGGTGAGCTTTAGGAACCAGGCAGAGAAGGCCAGAGGGAACCAGAGTTGGAAGCTCTCTGCCTTGCCACGGGGAGCAGCAGTCTAGAAAAGGAGAGAAGGGCTGGTATCAGAAGGAAGTGTCCCTTCTTCAGGGAGCATTAAGTGTGCCAGAGAGTTAGGACCCGTCGGCTCCTACCATTTGGCATTCGTGGGGCTGACCGCCTGTCTGCTCAGGCTGCTACAGGAAAATACCAGCCTAGTAGGGTTCTGGTGAGAGCCTGCTTCCTGGTTCACAGATGGGTGTCTTCCTGCTGGATCCTTACACAGTGGAAGGGGAGAGAGAGCTCCCCCGGGGTCTCTTTTGTAAGGGGCATTAATCCTATTCACGAGGGCTCCACCTTTATGACCTAATTACCTCCCAAAGGCCCTACCTCCTAATACCATCCCACTGGGGATTAGATCTCAACACGTGAAGTTTGGAGGGACGCAAACGTTCACTTGTTAACAGTGACTGCGTCACAGAATCCCCGTCTCTCCCTCCTTTGAAAATTGTGCGAAGTTGCCATGCTTTCCGGAGAAAAGGCATTTCGCACAGACTTGTAAACATGCCCCCCCGCCAACACACACACACACACACACACACACACACACGCACGCACACGTACGGTACGTGGCGTCTCAGACACGAGTGGGGTCACTTGAAATCTTTTATATAAATGCTCTCCTTTCTTTCGTCCCCCTTGCCTCTTGATGATCAGATGAAGGAGTGTTTTGTTGCAAGTTCCTGACCGGATGGTGGTATAGCAAATGGGCACGGCTGTAGCTGAATTTCAAAGTCTCCATCGAAGTGTGGTTGTGGGTGGGAACGTGGACACTGGGGAAGATGCTGTCCAGTTTCCTAATGGGGAAAGAGTCCAGCTACTTACTAATAATGAAACATGGATTTGTTACTGCCTCACATCAAAGGATGGGCATGTTATCAGGGTAACGAGAGGGAACCATGATTTTATTTTTGCCAAGATGGATCTTCAAGAGTAAAAGGAAAGCCAGACTCGTTGGTACTATAACTCCCGTCGAGTTGCAGAAAAGAGAGACTTCCAGAATCCAAGAATGACTTGGCTGGATAGGCAACGAAATAGCTGGGAGGGAAATGTTCATTTACAAGAAATACGGAAAGAAGGGGCGGGGGGCGGAAGAAACCCACCCCGCCTCCCAGCCCAGAGCCGATCACACATTGTAAGAAATCTACAGAGAAGAAAAAGAAAACTGCGCTGCAAGAAATGCTTTTGGATACCAAAATCCTTCGGGAAGGTGTGGGACAGATCTTAACTCCACAACCTGCCCCAGTTTTCCAACTGTTTGGTCACTTTTTGCCATTTTCACCACTCTCTCCACAGTTATTAAATATTATTACTGTATTTGCCACCAATGCCTGCTTTTAAGGATTTCATTTTAAAAGCTGAACTACGCAAGCCACCTCATGCCCTACTTCCATTATGAGTCATTATTTTAAGATGTGTAACTCGGCTGTAGAAAATTGCTCTATAAAGGTACCTGAACATCAAGTTCTCATACAAGCAAGGAAATTTTAAGATGCTGAAATGCTAAAGAAAAAAAAAAAAAAAGGATAGTAAATAGTCTTTAACAGCTCAGTTGTTGAGGTTCTGCTGTTGGGTGTTTTTCTTATTCCTCGTTCCTGTTTGCTTTTTGGAAATAAAAGACAACCTGTTAGGCCTCCGTAGAGAGCAGACTTCTTTCGAACGTCTTTGCCCTTGTAAATCAGGCTATAAAGAGGTGAGAATCAGCTCCAGATTTGTTGCACCTTTCTTCCCTAGAGTCGTGAATATTGCAATTCTCATTGGCTTTAGAAAAAAAAAAAAATACAGCGCTGTTTGCGGTCATTAAAATGGTCATTGTTTAAGGAAGGTCTCATTAATGTTCGCTTTTAAAAATTCTGCCCTCGGGGCACGAAGTGGCCAAAAGATCAGGAGCTCCGGAGTGAAAGGACACAAAATCCAACTCGGTTTTCTCAGGCCCAAAGTAGAGTGTCTACGGATTGTAAGGCTCGCACGAAATAAGGCACACATTATCACTGAACACAGCGGTCAGGGGCCAAAGAGATTGGCAGAATGCGCAAATCCATGTAAGGCAACGCCCTTAGGAATCTCATTCCATGAACTTCAGTCAATGGTTGGGGAGCGCGCGCGCGCGCGCGCGCACGCACACACACACACACACACACACACACAATGAACCCTCCATCTTTCTGCGTCCCAGGGAGTAAGCGGTGAACAAGGGTTTCTGAAAGTGGTAGAAGACAAGTGCTAATACCAACTCAAAGCAAACCGGTACATTCCCTGAAGGAAAGCTCTCAAATAAGCATCAGGAAACTTCCAGCAGCCTCAAGACAGTAAGAGAATTGAATTTCATAGGATAAAGCCATTGAGAATGCCCCACACCCCTTAAACTATCATTCTAGTCCGCTATCACCAGAAACAAGAGGGATGTTTCTAACTTCTCCGACCCGGGCTTACGCGATGCAGACGACGCTGGCACGAAAGAGCAAGCTGACGATATGTTCCTGAGCTAACCCAACCGAACGTCTTGGAGTTAAGTCATATTTTTGTCATCCCGGGCATGCGTGTTGATGCTCCTCACTATGTATTCCTTGTACGTACTTAACACAGTCCGTCCCATTTAGCCAGCAACCCTAGAATAATGGATTCTTGCCAGTGACTCAGGTTGGGGGGTTGCATTTGCAAGCGAAACACACTCTCCTGCCTCAATATTGGCTGCTTTCGCGGAGGCTCTTACAGCTGACAACACAACAGAGAACTTCATAAAGAAAGTCTCATGATAGCTGTTATTTATTATGCAAATGCTGCCTGCCATGGCAACATTGCATCCAGGAGTTTGCTTTATTTGCACTAGGACATGGCCTGCATATTCAAATGAAGGCAGCCGTACATTATGCCTCCACATTACAAAGATTTTGTTTTCCTTGACACTTAAAGGAGAGCAAACTGCAATTAATACAGCCTGTTTAAGCAGACAGCACCCAATTAGTTATCATCCATTTTCAGATTGGGATGCTAGACAAAAAACATGGAGCTGGGCTCCTTATTCAAAAGGAAAATACATCCAAACTACAGGTTTTCAAAGACACATTTAACTCACAATGGCAAGGATACTCACTTAGCCTTTAATGTGAAATGGAGTGTTAATTTTTCTCTGTCACCTCTTAATTGCTTCCTTATTATACTGTTCAAGCAGTTAATTGCTAGACTGAGCGAAAGAGTGTTTTCAGGGGAAAGGAAATGCCACAGCATGAAAGAAAAAAAAAATAGAAGCAGTTCACTAGCGTAATTGGGTCTGATAGAACATTAGCTACGGTGTTCCTTTTAGTGGTATCTACAAAAATTAATGGGCAAAGCCAAATTGTTTGCGATTGGGAAAGGAGAGACGGATTAAGTCAATCGGCACGCCTACCCGTGACTTGCATCGCGGTCATTTACGAAGCAAGCAAGTGCAGTCTTCTACACCCTACGCACTTGGCCCAGACGTAGGCTTTCTCCACGTGGGGTGCAGATGAGGACATCTCCATGAGTCAGATACTCCCCAGTGCAGAAGGCGGGCTCCAGGGAGCCGTGGGGACGCTTGCTTGCGGCCCTCCCTGGGTTAGCTCCTCAAAGCATGATTGAGGACGAAGAGAAGGCAAAAAGCAGGTGTGCCCCATGCTTCTCAATGCGCGGGAGCTCCCCCTACAA
This sequence comes from Panthera uncia, assembly GCF_023721935.1. Lineage (NCBI taxonomy): Eukaryota > Metazoa > Chordata > Mammalia > Carnivora > Felidae > Panthera > Panthera uncia. The sequence continues at coordinate 109,016,773 of NC_064817.1, read as the reverse complement.
TTCCGTCCGTCCCTGGGTGGGGGCGGGGGGGGTGGGGAATGGACCCTTCCTTTCAGTACCGTCCAAAATGGGAGTCGAGACTGGCAGAGCTTGACTGTGCTTCCCCGGCAAAGAAACGGACAGTCCGAATAAAAGGCGAGAACGACAAACATTTATCTCAACGACAAAACATAGATCGCTGGCTTTAGTCAGGATGTTTGCGTGCCAGTGTTAGAGAATTCATGATAAGTACTATTTGCCACACCCTCTAATTTTATTAGAGCACAGCAATTATTAACGAAGAAAGACGGTGGAGAAAACTACTTGCTTTAAAAGTGAGGTCAGAAGAGAGATTTTTGTTTGTATTGCATCTTAATTACGATCAAGAGAAACAACCTGGTTGTGTCTTCCATGTAACTTCCCAATGAAATATAAGAAAAATGCAAACCATTTACCGAACTGCGTTCGTTAGCATTTACGCAACGATTAACTCGCTAGCCTCACTCTATCGGCTCTTCCCGTTTGTTTGCTGGTTATTGAAGTCCGCTGATGTTCCCCTGGTTTGGGGTCTAGAAGGGCAGCGGTGGGAGATAGAGAAAGTGATTGGGAGTGGATTCCTTCTATGAGTGGAAAAATAGCATGAAACCCGTACCAGTGACCCGCCTCCAAAGGTGCAGAAGCAGAGAAAATGCAGTCCTGGAGTATAAAACGCTGAATTAAAAGGTATTGAACTATTAAGCAAGTCAATAAAATATTCAGTATCGAACATCACAAAGAAAATCTTCCAGGCTTCGCACGCTTCTGCAAACAAGCGAGAGCAGTCGTTCGGAACCTAGGAGCCATTTGTGGGAATCAGGGGTCCCGAAACAACCTAAAATATTACATAAGAATGCTATGTGCGTGTGAGTCTCTCCACATTTTTCTCAACGAGGATCCATAGCTTCCAAGCCTTCCACGTTCACTGGCTGTTGGCAGAATTCCTTTCCTCGTGGCTGTAGGAATCATGGCAGCTTGCTTTGGCAAAACCAACAGAAGAGAGCAATACTCTAGAGTCAGTCTGATAGCAAGAGGGAGTATTATATAAGGTGATATAATCACTGGAGGTGATGAACAATATTCCATTGTTTATAAGCAAGCCACAGGTCCTGCCCGCGCAGAAGAGGGAGGCGGTGAAGGGATTAAGCGTCCGACTTTGGCTCAGGTCGTGATCTCATGGTTCGTGAGTTCGAGCCCCACATGGGGCTCTCTGCCGTCAGCACGGGGCCTGCTTTGGATCCTCTGTCTCCCTTTATCTCTGCCCCTCCCTTGCTCTGTCTGTCGTTCTCTCTCAAAAATAAATAGATATTGAAAAAAAAGGGCGGGGGGGAGGCTGTAAAGGTCAGGAGGCAGGGAAAATGGAGACCATCTTCGCTTTCCAGATTTTCAAATGGATCTAAGATTTTTTTTGAGAAGTCATGAACCACCGGTTCTGGTCTACGGAACACACGTACCTTATTTATTATCTCTTACTGACACATATATTACCTACCACTAAACTTAGTACCGGAAAACAATGGTAATCGCTTATTATCGCTCATAGGTTCTGTGGGTCCGGAATTCAGACAAAGCACAGTGTGGATGGATTGTATCTGCTCCGGCATGTCCGAGGTCTCAGCTGGAAGACCCAGCGAGTGGGAGCTGGAATCATCTGAAGTTTCATTCGCTCACATGTCCGTTGGTTCATGTCGCCATGAGTTAGGAGCCTTGGTTCCTCTCCCCATGTGTTTCTCCGGTGTGGTCGCTTTATGGGCAACTTTGGACTTCCTTACAGCATGGGGAGGGGTGGGGCTGGCTTCCACAGGGGATCATTCCAAGAAAGCAGCAGAGCCAGGGCCAGAGAGACAGAAAGAAGAGAGAGAGAATGGCCCTTTACTTTAATGTAATGATGAGTGAATGTGTGGGTAGGGCCATTCTGCAAAATAATACAACCCGCCACAAGAAGGCCCACATTCATTTCTTGGGGCGGGCTGTATTTTGTGCCGGAAACTGTTCTAGACGCTGAGACTACAGTGATAAACAGTGTAGACGTTGTTCCTGCCCTCACTGAGCTCTCAGTCCAGTGAAGGAAACCAAAACCTAAATAAGCAATTATAATACAGCTATGATAAATTCTACGACGAGGGAAATACACAGGGGCATTGACTTGGGTGAGGAAAACACTTTCTGAAGGAAATGACAGTGGCCTGCAGACCCCAACTGTAGGTTCGATAAAAGCCAAGACTCCCTACAGTTTACAACAGAGGCGCTTAAGAGTTTAAGAAAGCCTTGGTTAGTAGGTTGAATCCTCTTAGTGTCTTCTGAAACCTTCCATGGGGCACATCTTGGGACATTTCGGGTCTCACGTGACTTGGCCCTGCCCTTCCAATCGCTGGCACTCTCGTTATTACTAAACCACGGTGCGTGCTCTTACACTGCCACAACCTTTGTCATGTTACTATATAGCCTTGAATTCTCTTCTTCCTCTGTGCGGTGCGTGCGTGTTGCCTATCTTGTTCAACCTGAAAGTGTTAGTGCAAATGTTAGGTTATACCTGAAGCCTTTCCTGACCAACCTTACCCAAGCTGGAGTTAACGGCATCTTTCTCTTGGTGCCCACAGCACGATGCTTGTGCCATTTGTTCCACTCTAACTGGCATTATGATACTTCTGTGTGTCTGTCACCTCCCTCCCTCATTCATTCATCCATTCATCCCCTTGTCAACAAGCATCTAGTAAATATATGCTGTATCTTCTACGTATCTAGTAAGTATATGCTATATCTTCTATGTATTAAGCTAGATGCTGGGGCTACAATGTAGAAAGATGGGCAAGGTTCTTGCCCTCGGGAAACCATTCCTCTTCGCTTAGCACAATAATTCATGCAATGCAGAAGTCCGATGTATGTTGGATAAATGAACTGATACTGGGATGAATGTTTTGAATTTCGATTATCTCTCTCTATATATATCACAGAAAGCCTGTGATTTGGAACTAAGGATCTATGTTCCTCCTAAGATGAATCAATTGGCCCAAATACGAATGGAGCCAAGATGTGTTGTTTCAAAGGTTCTGGTGATTACCATTTTAATGAAATGGCTACATTGCCCCACATGAGCTGAAAGACTGTATCATTCATACGAATAGTTTCATTCTCTCTGGCCAGTTATCCCTGAATATATCATGCCCACACTACAATTTTGCTAGACAAGTAGCACGGTTTGCATATATGTCTTTTTTCTTGCTTTACTGAGAAATAATTGGAATACATCACTGGGTAAGTTTAAGGTATATCATAGTTTATAGCATAGTATAGCAAGGTATAGCATAGTTTAAGGTGTATCATAGAGATACAATAACAAAAGAAAGAAAGAAAGAAAGAAAGAAAGAAAGAAAGAAAGAAAGAAAAGCATTTCTCCTTGGGACAAAAAAGATCACACACCTTAAAAACTACTGTGGGGCATGTACTGTGTTAGGCACAGCCTTAAATAACCTGCCTCCAGAGACTGACTAGGAAAACGGAGAGAAGTTACTTCCATCAAACTACTGAGAGACCACAGAAACAGAGACCTTGCTTTTCTCACTCCCTCTGCAAAATGATTGAAAAATCCACCCTTGCATCTCGATAAATAGTAAAATGGGTCTCCCAGTCCTCCCCACCTCTGTACTGGCTTCGGTACAAGAGTGCGGTATTCCTGTTGGCTGGGTCACACAGGATAGGGCAATTAATAAGCAAGCATATGCATGACAAGATCACGGGGGGTGGGGGGGGGAGAAAACCCTTCCTTTAATATGCCACACCTGTGTGTCCTGTCACTCCCATCTCCCCCCACATACCCTTGAATTTAACACCCTGGAAAGACTAGCTGGGCTTCCAATGACGAATAGCATCCTTCCAATTTTCAGAGACTGAAGTCACCCTGCACTTCCGACACCAAAGGAAACTTGACAATGGCCGCTAATGGATATCCCATTGTGTGAGGCCAGCACATTGCCCCAAAGCACCCTGTCATTACAGATCTCTTGCAAGTCTCATCCTGACCCCTAACCAGGGATTTTTAAATTAACAACCCTTTTAACTACTTCGCTTCTGATTATCATACCCAAACCAACCAGCTCTTAGGGCCTGGCACCTCACTCATTAGGAAAGGTGTTCTCCGAGCTGCTTAGCGAAGCTTTGATAACACGGCAAGTTACCAGTTCTGTCATTTGTCCTTTCAGTTAGTTGGTTGATTGAGCTGTTAATACTGCTCTGAAGAAAGAGACTAATGGGCGATATTTACAGTGCTCTTAGCTGAAAGGTTAGAATCCTACGTTGCATTCTAGAAGTTTTCAAAGCTTGCGGGAGTTTCTGGGGTGCTAGAAAAGGTGTCCCTTTTCATCAAGATGCCATGATGAGGGGCGCCTGGGTGGCGCAGTCGGTTGAGCGTCCGACTTCAGCCAGGTCACGATCTCGCGGTCCGTGAGTTCGAGCCCCGCGTCAGGCTCTGGGCCGATGGCTCGGAGCCTGGAGCCTGTTTCCGATTCTGTGTCTCCCTCTCTCTCTGCCCCTCCCCCGTTCATGCTCTGTCTCTCTCTGTCCCAAAAATAAAAAAATAAAAAATGTTGAAAAAAAAAAAAAAAAAGATGCCATGATGAAGGTGACTTCATCATCTGGGTTTAATAAGCTAATAAATGCCATCTGAACCTCTCCGTGACTTATTTCTGGCTACGACAGAAAGATGGCAAGACTAGGTGAATACAAAACCACAAGAAAAATAAATGCTCGTGGAAGTTAGTACTGGGGAAGAAAACTGTAGTTTGTCAAGGGGCCTTCCTTGTTTATCAACATTACTGAGATGCGTCTGAGTAATACTCGTGCGGGTAGGGCTTATAACAGTAATAGCTCCGATGTTTAGAGCATATCACATCACCAATAGTTCGTTTTGGGTGTTGGAGAGTTAGGATTTCACAATAACCGGCTATTCACACCCTGCCCTTTTCTTCCCTCCCCCGCCTCAAACTCAGCCCACTCTGTTGTACCAGTTTATTTATTTATTTATTTATTTATTTATTTATTTCATGTTTGTTTATTTTTGAGACAGAGAGAGAGACAGAGCGTGAACGGGGAGGGGCAGAGAGAGAGGGAGACGCGGAATCGGAAGCAGCCTCCAGGCTCCGAGCCGTCGGCACAGAGCCCGACGCGGGGCTCGAACCCACAGACCGTGACATCACGATCTGAGCCAAAGTCGGCTGCCCAACCGACTGAGCCACCCGGGCGCCCCTCTGTTGTAACAGTTTAAAGCAAGTCTCCCTCTACCGTACGGTTATAAACTCCTTCGAGAGCAGATATCTTATTCATCCCAGTATCCTCTCCCTGTATAGCAGCATCTGACACGGTGCTCCGCATATAATAACTGCTCAGTCAACTGGCTTCTTTGTTTTTGAAATTAACAAAAGGCGGAATGAACTAGATGGGATCCCAGAGGCATAAGCCAAGACCCCGGGGACTGTGGAGGGGGGAATAATGTTCCAACGAATCAATCAGTCAGCATTCCAAAATGCTTCAACCCTAGAAGCCACTTTGGGTTCCCATGTACAAATGAAAAGAGAGAGCACAAATGAAAAGAGCACCTCTCTCCAGAGTGCTGACGGTAGAGAGAAGGAAGAGGGAGAACAATTCGAAAATAAGCTTCCAGACTTTAGAGAAACTGATATTCACTGTGTTTATAAGCCTTATTAGCAACTCCCTAAAACTAATCACTGTTCCTTTTAATCCATGTTGCCACCTCTCTTCAAATAAGACCTCTGACGAGTTTTTAAATGATCCCCCTCTGTCAGCATAATCTTAATAATTCTAATAATATGGGCTTGATATATAGAGAGAGAACTCTCAAGTCAGTATACACACACACACACACACACACACACACACACATCTGGATCGACATCGAATTTGCTCTTAATATAATGTGTATGCCATGAATTCCTTCCCATAGTATAGCTTGTATTAGGATCTCTATCACTGTTCCACGTTTGAAATAAAGAATGCTACTTTATACAGTTGGTGCAATTTGGAAGTAAAAAAATATATATATATATATATATATATATATATATATATATATGCTAAGGATAGTAGATCATTAAATTGAACAATCTGATGTCTGGCTTCTATACAAATCCGTTTTTATTAAGTAAGCCAAGCATCCACTCCCTCTTTTCGGCATTAAGCTCTTTGCCCAAATCTCTCACCTTTCTTTTTTTTTGTTAACTTCCTGTTCCTTTTTGTTTAAGCACACAGACAACGTCCCCTATAGCTTGAAATCAATTTGGCAGACGGTCCTTTTATACAATTTTATAATCTGCAACATTTGCATTTCTATACATCCCTTTAATTCACAGAGAACCATACATCTCCTCGGAGGAGACTGAAAAATGAAGCCACGGAAATACGAAAGTCTTCTGTAACTTGGAAAACTGATTTAAAACATCCATTCCTAAAAATATAAATGATCCCTTTTTGTTGCTAGCTTCTAAAGGCTTCATGTTAAAAATATGTAGAAGGGCCTCATTATACCACAAAAGAGTCAAGGGAGACAATTTTCCTTGCCAGCCCATGAATTTATGCACTTTCCCATAGAGTTGGAAATTGCTGTGAACATAATCTTTCTCTCAGATTCCCTCTCTGTACACTTTATTTGATGTCTGCTGTTACCACCTCAAACCTAGGTTGTTGTGAGAACCAAATCAGAGAAAACACAGGTCACCTGAAAGTGGGGCTCTTTGATTGTTGCCCTCCTCTAAGCCCAAAGTTACCTTTCTCCTGTGTAATAATTAAAACAGACATAACAATAAGTCTATTTCAAAAGTTCCTTTGGATGGGCGGTTTTTAATAACCCTTACTAAGCTATTAAAGGAAAGGATATCTGCAGAGTAACTGCAAATTACCAATAATGATGAGAAATTTTTAGAAGGCCAAGGAATGGGAACAAACAGTGGAGGAGAATAAATGTGTAATCAAATCCCAAGTATTGATGATGCGAATCGTTAAGTAATCTGCTTTTCAAAAGAATACTCGGTGCCTACCATACTCCTTCTATAGATGTATGGAAACGAAAGACGGCCCCTGCCCTCAAGGAGGTCGAGCCAACCGGGGAGGGCAGAATCATAGATAGTGCAATGACTACCACCATGGGGGGGATGTGGAGATGGTCGGCAAGGGAGCACAGAGCTGGGGCACCCGATCCCGCCTTGGGAGTAAAGGAGGGCTCAAAGAAAGGAGGCGAGGTATGTTTTAAGAATGAGGAAAGAGGGGCGCTCGGGTGGCTCAGTCGGTTGAGTGCCCAGCTCTCGACTTCAGCTCGGGTCATGATCTCGCGGTTTGTGAGTTCAAGCACCGCGTCAGGCTCTGTGCTGACAGTGCGGAGCCTGCTTGAGATTCTCTCTCTCCCTCTCCCTCTGCCCCTCCCCTGCTCTCTCTCTCTCTCTCTAAATACATAAATAAACGTAAAATTTTTTTTAAAAAGAATAAGGAAAGAGTTGATGCAAAGACCCAGAAATATAAGAAAGCGTGTGTCATATATGTGGACCTTCAGGTCATTCTTGAGCTAAATATGGCCCTAAATTTCACAGTGTTTCAAAGAATCACACGGGAATCTGTTTTTTAAATAGATTATAACACGGTTCCAGGGCCACACTTTGAGCAAGTTAGATTGAACAGAGACACATTTTTTTTTAGGTCAACGATCTGCTTCCCCATCCTTGAGTTAGGGAAAGGATACCAAAAAAAAAAAATACCAAAACCAGGGCTGGTACTGTTCAGGATTCAGAGTGACGTGTGCCAGAATGAAACCATTTTCTCGGGTTCACCAAATCCGTCCAATCAAATCAACCAAACAGAGCCACGCGCGTTTATTGATACTGACTCTATATCAAGTCGGGAGCAATGAAATGAAAATGAGCAAGACAGGTCTCACCCTCAAGAAACTCAAGGAGAACGGTGGGGTGACTCCTGTAACCAGCTCCCTGGTAATGGTCAGGGTCCGAGGAGAGACAGAAACCACACCAGTTATTTGGGCAGGATTTAGCATCAAGGATGGTCAACTAGGCCTAAAGCTGTCGCCTAGATGGCGGAAGGGAGAAAATGAGGACTCTAGGCTACCACAGAGGTAGGGCTTCAGGACCGTGAGAAGCCGCTGCCACCCACAGGGGTGGGGGCGGGGGAGGATGAGGGGACCAGGTTGGCACCACTGAGACCCGGACGTGCGGAACGGCCACCCTCCAGAACTGACACCACAGCACGTAGGGAGGGAGGGCCGCTCAACCCCACGCCCTCCCCCACCCCCCACCCCGGGTGGGGGAGGGGCGGGGTCTCTGTTCTCAGGGAAGGTCCTCTGTGGGTTCGGGATCCAGACCCCTGAGGAAAGGCTGCTGGCTGGCCCTCATGTTGTTGAAACTGGAAACCGGATTCGGCCGCGGCCATCACAGGGACGCCTCCCGACAAGGGAAAGAAGCCAGGCTGGGGTGATCCTCACAGGGTTAGCAAGCAGGCAGGAAGCCCCCTGGGAGGAAACAGAAGAGCAGGTCCCTTCTTCCTTCTCTGGCCTTGTAGTCTCCCTCTTGTGACCCCTAACGGCCAAGCCGGACAGAGAGCCAGCTCGCGAGGCAGAAGCGTGGTTTGCGAAAGGCCACAGACCAGAGCGCAGAGGGAGGAGTTCAGAGCCTGTGACATAAGGCAGAATGAAGACAAGTAGGATTCTAGGATTCTGAGAAAGTACAGAATAAGGAGAGCTGAGCTCCAAGTGGAAAGATCGGGAAGGTGACAACGTTTGGGGGCAGTGCGCCCCTCAGAAAGTTGAAGAAATAGGGGAAAGGGTGGAGGGTGGCGGCAGAAAAAGGTGCTAAGTCAGCGCGTGGGAATACCTGGGAAGGGGCCTGGCGTTTACCTAGGGCTCACTAGGACACAGGCGGTCTTAGGCTCTTGCCAATACATAATCTCATTGAATCCCCACAACGACCCTTGAGAGCAGGTATAATTACCCCCATTTACAGACAAGGAAAGACTCTCAGAGAGCCCTGTGTCCATTCATCAATAATTCATCAACTACACATTTCAAACCAGACGGCGGGGATTGCGAACGAGCACTGTGGGTACTATGAACATGGGTGTGTGTGTTCATCAAAACTACTAAGAGCCAGCCTGTCCCAGAACCAGGGAGGACGCTTTAAACACTGGAGAAAGAAAAGGCAGAACGTCCAGAATGCAAAGTAGATGTGTTACTTGACAGAACGAGAAGAAATATTCTGGAACTTACTACCGCAAGAACATGACAGGGGTATAAAATAAAAGGAGCTTTGTAGATAAATCCAGATAAGGGCCTGGCTCCCCAAAGCCTAGTTCTTTATTCAAGGAAGGTAGGAATATTTGGAGACGGTTTGTAGCTTTGGGGGCCGATTTCAGGGAGGATGGCTTTGGCCTTGGAACCATCTCAAGGTCTTTGTCTAATTGAGATACTGAGTCAGACCCAGAGGACGCACTTCCATAGAATCATGGCACATAGGTGCATAGGTCCCCTACTGCACAGAGGTGAGAGCTAAGGTCTGGGGACAAGGGACTTACCCAAGGTCACACATTGGTTAGTGTTATTCAGTCAGGCTACTGGGTTTGCCTGCAGGAGCTTCCCAGGAAGCAGGACTTTCAGTTCAAAATATGGGATGAGCCAGGGCAAACCAGGATGGGTGGTCACCCCGATTTGTAGCGCAGTAGAATCCCATTGCACAATGTGTCTTTTTTTTTTTTAATGTTTATTTATTTTTGAGAGAGAGAGAGAGAGACAAAACGCAAGCAGGGGAGGGGCTGAGAGAGAGAGAGAGGGAGACATAGAAACCAAAGCAGGCTCCAGGCTCTGAGCTGGCAGCACAGAGCCTGACACGGGGCTCGAACCCACGGACCGTGAGATCGTGACCTGGGCTGAAGTCGGACGCCCAACCGACTGAGCCACCCAGGCGCCCCTTGAGGAATATTTTAAAAAACGATCACGCTAGTTTTGCGCAGAACTGTTCGGGGACAGTGATCGATTACAAATATTTGAGAACGCAGGACGACTGGCTCTTCCGATTGCTCACCCAGAACTCCATTGGCAGAACACGCTGCAACCATTGCTCAAGGAACCTTCCTTTCACTGCGCCGAATCTCACGCGGCCTCCCAGACCTAGGTGGGTGTGGTGGTGAAGAAAATGAGCCCTTTGTCACTGACTGGCCACTCAGGCCTGCAACCCTTTCTCCAGTCGCAGGAATTTGTCAACCAGGCCAGAACACTCGACCTAGCTGAAATTTACATTACAAAGCATTAACACTTTTTCTTCGCAGTCCCACGAAAAATGTCCCTTATAAACTACATTGTCGTCATCTATAGGAAGCCTTACCTCGAAAGAGTGGTTATCACAGGCGCCCAGGATAGCTCCCATTACCGAAAACAACTCAACAAATTTACCATTTAGTTGAAGGTCACTGCTGTGTGTAACACTTTTACCGTATGCCCTAATATTAGAAGGATCCAGAAGGTACCGACTCCCATTGTTTGAGAAGGATTAATAGTGGGGTTCTCTCAAGTTGACTCAGATGTTTTTAAGCATGTTAATTTTTTCAGAGCATTCTTCACGGCAAAATTGAGAGGGAAGTACCGAGATTTCGCACGTACCCCTTGTACTCACACACACATAGCCTCCTCCATCAACATTGCTCACCACAGTGCTACATTTGTTACAGTTGATAAAGTACATTGACATACCACAGCCACCCAAACCTCATGGCTGACATCAGGGTTCATTCCTGATGTTTACTTTCTGTGGATTCGGACAAATGGATAATTCCATGTATCCTTCATTATGGTATCATACAGACTGTTTTCACTGCCCTAAACATCCTCTGCTCTCCCTGTTCATCCTCCCCACCCCACCCCACCCCCCACTTCTGGCAACCAGGGATCTTTCTACCGTCTCCATAGTTTTGTTTTGGTTTGGTTTCTCCCCGTATGTCATGAAGTTAGAATCTGAGACGCCTTCTCAGATTGGCTTCTTTCACTTAGGAGCATGCATTTAAGGTTCCTCCAGGCCTTTCGTGGCCCAATAGCTCATTTCTTTTAAGTGCTGAAGAATACGCCATTGTCTGGATGGACCACAGTTCATTCACCCGGTCACCTGCCAGAGGACATCTGTGTGCAGGATTTTGTGTATGTGTGTAAGAAACTTCCAAACTGTCTTCCTTAAAAACTTTTTTTATTGTTCATTTATTTTTGAGAGAGACAGAGAGACAGAGTGCAGGTGGGGGAGGGGCAGAGAGAGAGGGAGACACAGAAGCCGAAACAGGCTCCGGGCTCTGAGCCATCAGCACAGAGCCCGACGCGGGGCTCGGACCCACGAGCTGTGAGATCATGACCTGAGCCAAAGTGGGACGCTTCACCACCGAGCCACCCAGGCGCCCCTCCAAACTGTCTTTCAGAGCGGCTGTGCCATCTTGCAATCTCACCAGCAATACGTGAAACCTCCTGTTGCCCCACATCCTCACCAGCACTTGGTGTTGTCAGTGTTCCAGATTCGGCCATTCTAATATGTATGTAGTGATATCTCACTGATGTTTTAATCTGCATTTTCCCGACGACCTATGATACGGAGCATCTTTTCATAGGCTTACTTACCATCTGCCTATCTCCGTTGGTGAGGAATCTGTTGAGGTCTTTGGCCCGTTTTTTCATCAGGTTGTTTGTGTTCTTACTGCCAAGTTTTAAGAGTTCTTTGGAGATCTTGGATAACAGTCCTCTAACAAATGCTTCTCTTGCGCATACTGTCTCCCACTCTGTGGTTTGTGTTCTCATTCTCTTGCCATTGATTTCACCGAGCAGACATTTAGAGTATTCATTTAGGTATTCTCCTATGTTGCCATATAGGAATTGTATAATTTTATGTTTTACGTTTAGGCCTATGATCCATTTTGAGTTAATTATTGTGAAGGGTGCGAGGTTTGTGTCTAGACTTGTTCTTTTGTTGTTGTTGTTGTTGTTGTTGTTTTGCATGTGAATGTCCAATTGTTCCAGCACCATTTGTTGAAAAGACTATGTTTGCTCCACTGTATTGCCATTACTCCTTTGTCAAAGAACAGTTAACTATATCTAGGTGGGTCTATTTCTGGGCTCTCAGTTATGTTTCGTTGATCTATTTGTGTATCTTTTACCAATAACACACTGCCTTGATTACTGTAGCTTTAGAATAAGTCTGGAAGTCAGGTAATGTCAATCCTCTGACTTTGTCCTTCTGCAGTGTTGATTTGGCTCTTCTGGGTCCTTTGGCTCTCCATATGAACTTCAGAATTAGTTTGTCAATATCCATAAAATAATTTTCTGGGATTTTGTTTGGGATGGCACTGAATCTATAGAACTGACAGTAGGGAAGAACTGACATCTTGATAATATTGAGTCTTTCTATCGATGAACATGGAATATCTCTCCATGTATTTTAGTTCTTCTTTGATTTCTCCATCTGAGTTTTACAGTGTTCCTCATATATATCGTACACATATTTCGTTGGATTATACTTCAGTATTATACTTTTGGGGGTGCTAATGAAAATGGCATTGTGTTTTTTTTTATTTCAAATTTCACTTGTTCATTGCTGGTGTATAGGAAGGTGACTGACTTTTGTATATTAACCTCGTATCCTGCAGCCTTATTATAATCGCTTATTAGTTCCAGCAGTATTTTTGTGGATTCTTCCAGATTTTCTACATAAGTGATCATATCATCTGTGAACAGAGACAGTTTCATTTTTTCATTCCCAATCTGTATGTTTGTTTATTTCCTTTTCTTGCCTCATTGGATTAGCAAGGACTTACACTACACTGCTGAAAAGTACTGGTGAGGAAGGACATCCTTGCCTTGTACCCAACCTTTCTGTTTTTTAATTTTTAAATTTTTTAAAATTTATATCCAAATTTTTAAAATTTTAAAAATTATAGCATCTAGTTCAACAATGATTTCAGGAGTAGATTCCTTAATGCCCCTTACCCATTTAGCCCATCCTCCCTCCCACAACCCCTCCAGTAACCCTCATTTTGTTCTTCATATTTATGAGTCTCTTGTTTTGTCTCCCTCCCTGTTTTCATATGATTTTTGTTTCCCTTCCCTTATGTTCATCTGCTTTGTCTCTTCAAGTCTTCATATGAGTGAAGTCATCGGATTTTTGTCTTTCTCTGACTGACTAATTTCACTTAGCATAATACCCTCCAGTTCCATCCACGTAGTTGCAAATGGCAAGATTTCATTCTTTTCGATTGCCGACTAATGCTCCATTTTATATATATATATATACCACATCTTCTTTATCCATTCATCCATCAATGGACATTTGGGCTCTTTCCATACTTTGGCTATTGTTGATGCCTTGTACTCAATCTTGATGGAAAAGACCTTCAGTAGATTTTCAAATCGAATAGTCCTCAAAGGTTAAACTGGATAGCCATTGGACTCTATGCTTTGGAAGGTAGTTAAGTAGATTCTTATAGTATGTTTTCAGTAGAGTTCAGAGCACAGCATGAAATGTCAATGCTGAATCAGGGAAATCAATGCTAGTATAATTGGGTTAATTGAAGAAATATTCTGAAATTTACAAAACAATAACTGGCATGTATCTGACATCTAGTATGTACCAGGTTATCAGGCAAGGTGCGTTAGACACATTCAGGCAGGTTAATTAAGGAGAGTTATTAGCAAAACAAATAATTGTCTTAAATCACATTAGCATGTCACCAATTACAGACATCAGCAATACTGTCCTAGGTTTACACTTTCCCTTTCTTCTAAGTGCTTTTCCAGAGATTCCTCCCAACGCCTTAGGCAACTTACAGCTTATAATTAATCATATTCTTCCTCATAGCATTCTTATATTAACTTGGTTTTGACACAGAGAGGAACCAGACTTAAAAAAAAAAAAAAACCCATCTAGGTGACTCCCTCCTCCCGTTCCTTCGCGTGTAGTCAGTCATTAGGTAGCTACTGTGTGCCACCCCAGTGTTATGTACAAGGCATATCACGTGGCACCAAATGTTTTCTTCCACTCTGGCTTCTCTACACGACATGCGGCCGAACCAAACAATCCAATCCAATCTGAAATATCCTGATAAACAGGTCTGAACAGGGACATCTTTAGATAGAACTTCATGAGCCACGTGGAGAGGAGGTGTTAAAGTCAGGTGAGTTTGGGGAAATCGGCTGAGAGAAAGGCAAGTGAGGAGTCAACGCTGAGCCTTCAACTAAATTTAGTCCTTTCAACTTTTCTCACATATTCTGTAGGAGGACTGCGTTTTATCCCTCTTACCTTGATCGTCTCTCCAGCTTCTCCACTCCACGTTTTATACGGAGACCAACATGCTGTATGCCTGAGCGTATCTAATAAAGCCCCTACTGATGCAGAATATAGGGCAGAAGCATTGTGTTCTGGCTTTTGTACATCATAACTCTGTTCACAAGACCCAGGCTTATACCAGCTCTTTAAACAATGGCCCTGTCTTGTTTCCATTTATTCAAGGTGTGATTCAGAGTGATGGCTTCACCAGCCAGTCCTCGGCAGGTATTCATGTGGTTTGGATTTGGGAAGCATGTGGATTGCCCAGCGCTGTCCCTGTTGAACATCAAATGTCAGCCTCTTTCTGACAGACCATTTTTCTAATTGGTCAAGGTCACCTCAGATTCTGCTCTTGCCTTGCAAGGAATTTTCAGCTTTTATTTCCCCTATCCTCCAGCCCCATTTCCTGACGTGCCGTCTTCTGCAAATTTAGTAGGAATTCTCTTATTTCTCTCATTCCAGACCTTGCCAGGAAAAAAAAAAAAAAAATTTAAAGCTCCTGGACAAACCTATGTGGTTTCTGGGATATATCGTCCCAGGTTCCTCCCTAAGCATTGTTCGGCGCCCTTGGAATAAGACTCCTATAATAGTATAGCCCAGACATGATATCCCTAACTCATTAATGGAAATGCCTTGCAGATCCGTAAAGCTGTAGCGAAGTCCAGATGTGTCCTACAATGATTGCTCTCCTCTTTATTCAAGACCTGCAACTCTATCGCGGGAGGAAATTAAATTGGTTTAACATGAGTTGCTCATCATAAAGACAGTGCCTTGGAATCTTTTGTTAGCAAATGGCTCGCTGGATTTTTTTCTATCTTCATATGCATTAACGTGAAAATGGCTCAGGATAAGGAATCATTTTCTATCTGTTAGAGCTATCCAGAGAGGGACTGGCTGTCTTGAAGAGGTGGTAAAAGATGCCATCGCTGGAAACACTCAGGATTCGAGAGGAGGGTCCTGTATTGGTTAGGACGCCGGGCTGGGTGACTTCCAGGTTCACTGTCAATGCCGCAATGCTGCAGCTCTGCAATCGTTTTCCATTTTCCAGTAATCTGCTTTCCTTCATTTTTTAAAAGATCACGTTTTTTGAAGGGGGAAGGATAGGAGGAGACATTTTATTTATTTCATTTTTTATTGAAGTATAGTTGACATACGGTCTTATATTACTTGCAGGTATACGGTCAACTGATTGAACAATTCTGTAGATGACTCAGTGCGAACCACCCTAAGTGTAGTCCCCATCTGTCACCAAACCATGTTATTAAAATATTGACTATCTGAGGGTATTAGACGAAGTGAAATAAGTCAGAGAAAGACCAAAGATCCCTTTTTAAAAATTTCAATTTTATTTTTTAGAATTAATGTAGTTAAATTCAAGTTTCCATTAGTACTGGCTTCAGGAACAGAACCCCGTGATTCATCGCTTACATACCACACCCAGGGCTCATCCCCACAAGTGCCCTCCTTAGGGCCCATCAGCTGTTTAGCCCATCCCCCCACCTACCTCCCCCTCCAGCAAGCCTCAGTCTGTTCTCTGTGTTGAAGAGTCTCTTATGGTTTGCCTCCCTCTCTGTTTTCATCTTCTTTTCCTTCCCTTCCCCTGTGTTCATCTGTTGTGTTCCTTAAATTCCATATGCGTGAAACCACATGATACTTGTCTTTCTCTGACTGATTTATTTCACTTAGCCTAAGACACTCCAGTTCCATCCACATGGTTGCAAATGGCAAGATTTCCTTCTTTTTGATTGCTGAGTAATACTCCATCATATATATATATATATATATATATATATATATCACACATCTTCTTTATCCATTCATCCATTAATGGACATTTGGGCTCTTTCCATAATTTTGGCCATTGTTGATAGTGCTGCTATAAACATTGGGGTGCATGTGCCCCTTCGAATCAACATTTCTGTATCCTTTGGATAAATACCTAGGGGTGCAATTAAAAGATCGCTTTTCGGGGCGCCTGGGTGGCTCAGTCGGTTAAGCGTTCGACTTCGGCTCAGGTCATGATCTCGCGGTTCGTGAGTTCAAGCCCCGCGTCGGGCTCTGTGCTGACAGCTCAGAGCCTGGAGCCTGTTTCGGATTCTGTGTCTCCCTCTCTCTCTGACCCTCCCCCGTTCATGCTCTGTCTCTCTCTGTCTCAAAAATAAATAAACGTTAAAAAAAAACAGTTAAAAGATTGCTTTTCAACTGTCTCTTTTCAAAGACATTCTCAGGCTTCTACAGAACAGCGACCAATTTTTCTCTTTTCTTTTCCTGCATTCCACACCACAACAAGTACACCAGATTGGAAATGAGCAAGGTTCCTGATTGACTAACCCTTTAGACATTTATCTTGGGAGTAAAACAGACAAAAACCGGTTTTCCTTTCTTTATCTAATCCTTGACTTATCCAGATTGGATATGGTGGTGGGAGTTGACCTAAATGTGTCGAGTTCTAGGGACTCACAAAGGCTGCACCAATGACCAGTGAGATCTCTGAGTTTCCACAGACCTCCTTGCCAGGGTAAAGGACATGTGCTCACCCAAAGCCCGTTCCAGCACTGAGAAATTGCAAGTCCCAAGCTTAAAAACATATATATATATATATATATATATATATATATATATATGCCAGGTCTGAACAAGTTATACTCATTTATACTCATCTCAGAGCTGTGAGCTCAAGAAAAATTAGATCTGTACTTTCTTTCTTCCCTACGACAGCCTTAGGGGAAACAGCCACCACGATATGTGGACACAGCTGAACCTCTTGACTCAATTCATATAGAGCTGCTCAGGCTTCTAAATAACCTGCAAACCTTACTAGGTTTGTGAAGTTACACAATGAAATCGTTCTTATCTCCTCTTCCTCATGCACTAGAATATAGTTAGAATCGACCCTATGGAAATGAATGCAAGAAGAGTCAAAAATATGAGGGTTGCACTGGAGCTGGCCTGTGTTCGAGGCCCATGTCTTACGACGGAAGAAATTCACTCGTCAAGGGAGACTCAGGCTGAGAGACTTTGTTCCTCTCGCGTGAGCCAGGAAAAGCAAGGTTGTGTGTGCTTGGCCCACATATGCAATTCCTTACTGGCCTACCTCTCAGGGAAGTCTGCCTAGCTGCCTGAGGTCTTGAAGTCTCGCCTTTACCCGCCACGGAGGAGTGGGAGGGCGAGAAAGATCAAAAAAGCAGCAACAGAAAACAACATGCAGAGCGACAGGTCACCCTTCCAGTTCCAGTTTAGAGCAAGAAAAGGAATTTGGGGAGATAAAGGGCAATTTTGTTTCCGGAGATCAGTTAAATGGTTCTTGATTCTTTTCTAGCACATATTCTTTTCTATCTTGGTGTGAGGCCCCCCCCCTCACCCACACGGACCCCGAAAGAAGGATTCCAGCGCAAGTAAGCTGTTGGTAAGCCCTGAAAGGAAAGGGGGCACGTGCGACAGCAAAGGAAAGGAAGTCAGTAAAATTTGAGCTAATCAATCCAGCTAACCAGTGTGGACAACTGGAACTCAGTCCTTCTGAGTACAGTACTTGTGTTTTCTCTTCCTTATGGTTTCGCTAACATTTTCTTTTCTCTAGCTTACTTTATCATAAGCATATGGAATTTAATACGTATACAGAATGTGTTGATCAACGGTTTATGTTATGAATAAGGCTCCTGGTCAACGGCAGGCTATTTGGAGTTCAGGTGTGGGGCCGTCAAAAGTTATGTGCAGATTTCTGACTGCTAGGAGGGTCAGCACTCCTAACCCCTGCGTTGTTCAAGGCTCAATTGTATATCCACCGACTCCCCGTTTGTCATTGGTTGAGGGCTGCTTCCAAGGGCTTTAACGCCGTAGCGCTTTGAGCAATTTGAGCCCAATCCCTTGGCAAGAAAGAAAAAAATACTCAACTTACAGAGATGAATGCAAAGTGGACATTGGCAGGAAACTCACGCTGATTTGTCATAAAGCTCACCTTGGAATTTAATCTAAAGTCTACAAGCCTGTTACTGTCTCAGTTAGATGGTGGCCTATTTGGATAAAGAGACTGAGTAACTTTCCTGACGTTGACATCAGTAAAGGATAAAATATACGCTCTACTTTATTAACTGGTGTGTGTAAATATATTGTATATATTATGCAATCCCTCATTCAACATTTACTGCACAGGTAATCTGTGCCAGAATGCGTCTTAGACCTCGTCTTTAACAATCGTTCGTCAACAGCAAGGTCAGCAACCCTAATACAATTACCCTAGAACATGGCATTCTTTCTAGACAGTGACTATCACCTCAAAGCCATTCTCCCATCTAAGACACTGATCACCGACCCACTTGTGTATCTCAACCTAGCCCAGTCCCAACATAACTCACTTACTCCCTTCTTGCTCTAAAGATATAACCCACCGTGAGGGTGGTATATATGTCTTCCACCAAAGGAAAACATCATGGATACGGTCCTTAAGGACCTCTCAAATTGTGCTTTTCTGGGGCCTCAATAATAAAATAACAGCTAATATATATTGAGAATTTAACCTTTGAGATACCGTTTAAAGCACCTATATGTATTTACTCATCCAAGAATGAGTAAAGAATGCTATTATTCTCATTTTACAGATGGGTAACTGAGGCAAAGACAAGCTAACTCTCCCAGCTGCTTACAGAGCTGGGATTTGAAGCCGGGCGATTTGTTGCTAGAATATATGTCTTCACTTCTAAACTGTTGGAAACATTGCTGTCTTATTTCCAGCTTCCTTCTTCATAGCGGTTGCAACCTAAACTTAAACCTTAGCATACATGAAAAACTAAAAATAAAACAAAACGTAGAAAAATCTCAGTAACTGGGGAGGAGATTGGATGGAATCAACTGAGTATCAATTGTTTTGTTCTGATTTATAAAGAAAAGATTTAGTTCGTTCGGTTGCATACAATGAATGAAACTGGCTACTGAGTAGAAATCCTTAGGAGACTTGCTTTAAGGAGCAGACAAGAATGATTTATGACCACTTTCACTTATATACCTATATTTGGGGACATTATAACACCCATATCCATTGACGAAAAACGTTTTTCAGACGCCGTGGGCCAAAGTCAGAAAGGCAAATAAATACCTAGCCGTGTCCCTGGGCAATCTAAATAAGGGGTACATTGCTAGGTCATAAGCTAAGCTCAGCTTTCCTCCATCGCCCCTTACCACTTACTGGCTGGGGCATTTATAGGATTGATATGGATTAGTTTGGGATGTGTGCCTTACACCTGTGGATGGATATCCAACTTCTACTATGGCGACGTGATTTTGCATAGACGATCGTAGACTCAGGAGCCACACAACCTGGGTTTCTATCCTGGCTCTGCCACTGTATGACCATGAACAAGTTACTTAATCTCTCTGTGCCTCCATTTCTTCAACTGTAAGATGGGAAATAAAAAACTACCTACAAGGATCAAAAAAGACTACTGTGAACAATTATATGCCAACCGATGGGATAATTTAGAAGAAATGGTTAAATTCTTAGGAACATACAAGTTGCCAAGACTGAGCCAGGAAGAAAATGAAATGTGAGCAGACTAATAGCGACTAAGGAGACTGAATCAATATTCAAAAACCTCCAAAAAACTCCCAGCACCGGGTGGTTTCACTGGTGAATTCTACCAAAGATTTAAAGAAGAATTGACACCAATCTTTCTCAAACTCTTCCCAAAAAATTGATGAGGAGGGAACACTCCCAAACTTATTTTATGAGGCCGGCATTACCCTGATACCAAAGCCCGAGGACACTACAAGAAAACTACAGACCAGTATCCCTCCCTGATGAACACAGATGCAAAAATCCTCAACAAAATGTTAGCAAACTGAATTCAATAGTACGTAAAAAGGATCCCACACCATGATCAAGTGGGTTTTATCCCTGGGCCGCAAGGAAGATTCAACAAATGCAAATCAATAAATGTGACTCCCACATTAATAGCATGAAAAATAAAAATCACATGCTCATCTCGACAGATGCAGACCAAGAAAAGGCATGTGACAAAATACATCCTCCTTTCATGATAAAAACTCTCCACAAGTTGGGTGTGGAAGGAACATACTTTAATACAATCAGGGCCATATGTGACAAGCCCATGACTAACATCATACTCAATGATGAAGGTGTGAAAGCTTTTCCTCCAAGGTCATGAACAAGACAAGGACGCCCACTGTCCAAGGACTGTTATTAAAATGTCCACACTACTCCAAACCATCTATATATTCAATGCAATTGCTATCGAAATGCCAATGGCATTTCTCACAGAATTAGAAACAAACAATTCTAAAATTTGTATGGAACCACAAAAGACCCCGAATAACTACAGCAATCCTGAGAAAGAAGAACAAAGCATCACACTTCCTGATTTCAAACAATACTACAAAGCTATAGTAATCACAACAGTTTGGTACAGGCATAAATAGATATATAGGTCAATGGAACCTATATACCTATGGATCAAGAGCCCAGAATCAAGAGCCCAGAAATAAATCCCCCCATATATAGTCAATCAATATTTGACAAGGAAGCCAAGAATACTCAATGGGTAAAGGATAGTTTCTTCAATAAATGGTGCTGGGAAAAGTGGATAACCACACGCAGAAAAATGAAATTGGACTCTTATTTTATACCACTCACGAAAGTTAATTTGAAATGGATTGAAAACTTAAATGTAAGAGCTGAAACTAAGGTTAATAGAAGAAAACAGTGGGGGGGGGGGAAGCACTTTGACATAGGTCTTGGCAATGATTTTTTGAAGGTGACCCCAAAACCACAAGCAACAAAGCTAAAAATAAGTAAGTGGGACTATGTCAACCTAAAAACCTCCTGCACAGCAAAAGAAACAATCAGAAGGATGAAAAGACAACTTACAGAATGGGAGAAGATACTTGAAATCCATATATCAGGTAAGGAACTAATATCAAAATACACAATGAACTCATACAACACCATAACAACAAAATCTGGTTTAAAAATGGGCAGAGACGGGGAGACTGGGTGGCTCAGCCGGTTAAGCATCCGACTTCAGCTCAGGTCATGATCTCACAGTCCGTGAGTTCGAGCCCCGCGTTGGGCTCTGTGCTGACAGCTCGGAGCCTGGAGCTTGCTTTGGACTCTGTGTCTCCCTCTCTCTCTGCCCCCCGCCCCCTGCTCATGCTCTGTCTCCCTCTGTCTCAAAAATAAGTAGAAACATTAAAAAAATAAAAAAATAAGTAAAAATGGGCAGAGGATCTGGATAGACATTTTCCAAAGAAGACATACAAATGGCCAACAGGAAAACGAAAAGATGGTCAACGTCACTAATCATCAGGGAAATGCAAGTCAAAACCTACTAGAATGGCTGTTATCAACAAGAGATGACAAGTGTTGGTGAGGATGTGAAGAAAAGGGAACGCTCGTACGCTGTCGGTGGGAATGTAAATTGGTGAAGCCACGACAGCAAACAATATGGAGGCCCCTCAAAACACTAAAACTAAAACTACCATATGTTGTAGCAATCCCACTTCTGGGTATAGAGCCAAAGGAAAAGAAAATAGGCTATCCGAGAGATACCTGCATGCCTATGTTTATTGCAGCATGATTCACAATAGCCAAGATATGGAAACAACCTAAGTGTTCACCAATGGATGAGCGGATAAAGACGATGAGATATACATACACATATACGCATACGTGTGCATATGTGTATACGGATACATAGATACAGATATAAATATAGATATAGGGAGAGAGAGAGAAAAGGATATTCTACCATATATATATTCAGCCAGGAGAAAGGAAATCCTGTCATTTGCGACAACGTGGCTGGTCCTGGGGGTCATTATGCTAAGTGAAATAAGTCAGACGGAGAAAGACAAATACCGTGTATCGCTTACATGTACAGTCTTAAAAAGGCAAACTCTTAGGGGCACCTGGGGGGCTCAGTCAGTTGAGCGGCCGACTTCAGCTCAGGTCATGATCTCACAGTCCTGTGAGTTCGGGCCCCGCATCGGGCTCTGGGCTGACAACTCAGAGCCTGGAGCCTGCTTCGGATTCTGTGTCCCCCCCTCTCTCTCTGCCCCTCCCCTGTTCACGCTCTGCCTCTCACTCTCTCTAAAAATAAATAAACATTAAAAAAATTTGTTTTTAACTTTCTAAAGGGGTA